>NC_134695.1:19452416-19714916 GCF_050947455.1 Rhinoderma darwinii | reverse complement strand
CTCAAAAATTAAAAGCCAAAAATTGCACCAAAAACTGCATCAAACTGCGTGTGTGATCCTGTCGTAATACTTCTTTTTTATATGATGTTTTATTTTCTGTTCAAACAGAAAGCTATCTTCATAATTCTGCTTGATACCTGTTACCAGATAGCAGTATATTGTGGGAGGTCTGATAATAGTTACTCCAACGTACAGGTCCGGTATCATCTGGGCCCCCAAGCAATTGAAATTCCTCACTGGTACCCTGCTGCCAGTCTCCAAAGCAATGACTAAGTTTTAGTGACACTACATCTATACTGTCATGTCATGCTGCATAGTCCAATGGCCAGGGCCGGCGTTAGGGGGGCAAACTGGGCAATTGCCCAGGGCCCCCATCCTCTTAGGGCCCCCTGCCTGCGCCTGCTACGGGGTCCGAACCTCCCGGTCCATAACATTCAAGCCCGGTAGCGTCGCTAGCAACGGAGGGGGCCCCGATGCTAGTAATAGCTTCACTCACTTGTATGTGCAGCCTCAGGACGCAGATACAAACTAATAATATAGGCTGCAGGCCACTTAAGGCCTGCAGCCTATAAGTTGCTGGGAAGAATGCCTGTGCAGACCGGCATGATGACATCACTGCATCACGCCCGTCTGTGCATGCGTCCCACCCGGAGACTTTGCATCGCTCTGTCCGTCCCACGATTGGGGCAAAGTAAGTAAAAATATATTTTTTGGGGGGCTGTGTGGCGATATACATGGGGAAGCGCAGTGTGACACTATATACAAGGGGGGGAAGTGATGTGTGACATTAAATACAAGGGTGGGAGAAGCGCTGTGTGACACTATATACAAGGGGGGGCGCTCTGTGACACTATATACAAGGGGGGGACTTCTGACACTATATACAAGGTGGGAGGAGCACTGTGTGTCATTATATACAAGGGGGAGGAGTGCTTAGTGACACTATATACAAGGGGGGAATGCTGAGTGACACTATATACAAGGGGCGGAGGAGTGCCGTTTGGCACTATATACAAGGCAAGTCGCTGTGTGACAATATATACAAGAGGGAGCTTTGTGAGACATTATATACATGGGGGAGAGCTGTGTGACACTATATACAAGGGGGGAGCTCGGTGTGACACTATATAAATAAAGGGATGAGCGCTGAGTGACACTAAATACAAGAAGGGAGCACAGTGTGATAGTATATACAAGAGAGGAGGAGCGCTTTGTGACACTATATACAAGGGGGAGCGCTGTGTGATACTATATACAAAGGGGAGCACTGAATGACACTATATACAAGGGGGATGAGCGCTGTGTGACACTATTTACAAGGGGGAGCGCTGTGTGACAACATATACAAGGGGGAGCGCTGTGTGACACTATATACAAAGGGGGAGGAGCGCTGTGTTACACTATATACAAGGGGGGAGCGCTTTGTAACACTGTATACAAGGGGGAGTGCTGTGTGACAATATATTCAAGGGGGAGTGCTGTGTGACACTATAAACATGGGCGGAGGAGCGATGTGTGAAACTATATACAAGGGAGTGGGAGCGCTGTGTAACAATATATACAAAAGGGGAAGCACTGTGTGACACTATATACAAGGGGGAGCGCTGTGTGACACTATATACAAGGGGGGAAAAGCACTGTTTGACACTATATACAGCAGGAGTAGAAGCACTGTGTGACACTATATACAAGGGGGTGGAGAGCTGTGTGACACTGTATACAAGGGGGAGCGCTGCTTGATACTATATACAAGAAGGGAAAACGCTGTGTGACACTATATACAAGGGGGGAGCGCTGTGTGACACTATATATACGAGGGGGAGCAGTGTGATACTATATACAAGGTAGGAGGAGCGATTTGTGACACTATATACAAGAAGGAGCGCTGTGTGACACTATATACAAGAAGGGAGGAGCGCTCTGTGACACTATATACAAGGGGTGAGCGCTGTGGGACGCTATATACAAAGGGGAGCAGTGTGATACTATATACAAGGTAGGAGGAGCGATTTGTGACACTATATACAAGGAGGAACGCTGTGTGACACTATACACAAAGGGGAGTGCTGCGTGACACTATATACAAAGGGGGAGGATCGCTGTGTTACACTATATACAAGGGGTGAGTGCTGTGTGACACTATATACAAGAGGGAGTGCTGTGTGAAAATATATTCAAGGGGGGAGTGCTGTGTGACACTATATACAAGGGGTAGGAGCACTGTGTGACACTATATACAAGGGGGTAGGAGCGCTGTGTGACAATATATACAAGGGGGGAGCGCTGTGTGACAATATATATAAGGGGGACGCTGTTTGAATTATATACAAGGGGGAAGGAGCACTGTGTGACATTATATACAAGGGGGGAATGCTTTGTGACACTATATACAAGGCCGGAGGAGCACTATGTGACACTATATACAAGGGGAGAAAGGAGTGCTGTGTGACACAATATATACGGGGGAGGAGCGCTGTGTGATGCTATATACAAGGGGGAGTGCTGTGTGACACTATGTACAAGGGGGAGCGCTTTGTGGCACTATATATAAGGGGGGTTCTGGGTGACCCTATATACAAGGGAGGGGGGGCTGTGTGGCAATATACAGGGGGGAGCGCTTTGTGACACTATATACAAGGGAGGGTGGTTCTGTGTGACACTATGTATGAGGGAGGGGGCTGTGTGGCAATATACAGAAGGGATTGCTGTGTGGCACAATATATATGGGGGCCATGTGGAACTATATACAAGGGGGTGGTTTTGTGTGGCACTATATACAAGTGAGGGCTGTGTGGCAATATATAAGGGGGAATGCGGTGTATGACTATATACAAGGGGAACTAAACAGGATATAAAAAGAGACACGGCGCCACATGGTGCAAAGTAAAAGTAAGATAAGGCAGGGGAGCAAACTTTGTTAGGAATAAGCTCACCTAGCCCAAAGGACACCAATGAGTGTCAAAAGAGTAGTAGGGCTGCTGCTGCCAGGTCCAAATCACATCAAACGGAGTTTGTTGTCCAGAAGATAATTTTAAAACATAAAAAAATAGGACCATCGGCGCTGCACGGATGAACAAAAAGATGGAAGACTTAGATAACCATCATGGCAAAGTTTTAATGGAAAGGGCTACGCGTTTCAACACCGGACTGGTGTCTTCATACTGGCCTGATGAAGACACCAGTCCGGTGTTGAAACACGTAGCCCTTTCCATTAAAACTTTGCCATGATGGTTATCCAAGTCTTCCATCTTTTTGTTCATCCGTGCAGCGCCGATGGTCCTATTTTTTTATGTTTTAAAATTATATACAAGGGGGGCTGTTTGGCACTACATACAATGGGGGGCTGTGTGGCACTATATACAAGGGGGGCTCTGTGGCACTATATACAAGGGGGGCTCTGTGGCACTATATACAAGGGCTGTGTGGCACTATATACAAAGGGGGCTGTGTGACACTATAAAAGGGAGGGCTGTCTGGCACTATACAAGTGGGGGCTGTGTGGCACTTTATACAAGGGGGGCTGTGTGGCACTATATATATATATATATATAGAAGGGAGGGGGGATGTGTGGCACTATATACAAGGGGGAAGCTATGTGTGACACTATATACAAGGGTGGAGGAAGTGCTGTGTGACACTATGTACAAGGGGGAGCGCTTTGTGGCACTATATATAAGGGGGGTTCTGGGTGACACTATATACAAGGGAGGGGGGGCTGTGTGGCAATATACAGGGAGGAGCGCTTTGTGACACTATATACAAGGGAGGGTGGTTCTGTGTGACACTATGTATGAGGGAGGGGGCTGTGTGGCAATATACAGAAGGGATTGCTGTGTGGCACAATATATATGGGGGCCATGTAGAACTATATACAAGGGGGTGGTTTTGTGTGGCACTATATACAAGTGAGGGCTGTGTGGCAATATATAAGGGGGAATGCTGTGTATCACTATATACAAGGGGGGCTGTTTGGCACTACATACAATGGGGGGCTGTGTGGCACTATATACAAGGGGGGCTGTGTGGCACTATATACAAGGGAGGCTGTGTGGCACTATATACAAAGGGGGCTGTGTAACACTATATAAAAGGGAGGGCTGTCTGACACTATACAAGTGGGGGCTGTGTGGCACTTTATACAAGGGGGGCTGTGTGGCACTATATATATATATATATATATATATATATAGAAGGGAGGGGGATGTGTGGCACTATATACAAGGGGGGAAGCTATGTGTGACACTATATACAAGGGTGGAGGAAGTGCTGTGTTAAACTATATACAAGGGGGAGCGCTGTGTGACACTATATACAAGGGGACACTTTCTAGAAACGATATACAAGGGGTAGTGCTGTGTGACACTATGTACAAGGGGGAGCGCTTTGTGGCACTATATATAAGGGGGGTTCTGGGTGACCCTATATACAAGGGAGGGGGGGGGCTGTGTGGCAATATACAGGGGGGAGCGCTTTGTGACACTATATACAAGGGAGGGTGGTTCTGTGTGGCACTATGTACGAGGGAGGGGGCTGTGTGGCAATATACAGAAGGGATTGCTGTGTGGCACAATATATATGGGGGCCATGTGGAACTATATACAAGGGGGTGGTTTTGTGTGGCACTATATACAAGTGAGGGCTGTGTGGCAATATATAAGGGGGAATGCGGTGTATGACTATATACAAGGGGAACTAAACAGGATATAAAAAGAGACACGGCGCCACATGGTGCAAAGTAAAAGTAAGATAGGGCAGGGGAGCAAACTTTGTTAGGAATAAGCTCACCTAGCCCAAAGGACACCAATGAGTGTCAAAAGAGTAGTAGGGCTGCTGCTGCCAGGTCCAAATCACATCAAACGGAGTTTGTTGTCCAGAAGATAATTTTAAAACATAAAAAAATAGGACCATCGGCGCTGCACGGATGAACAAAAAGATGGAAAACTTAGATAACCATCATGGCAAAGTTTTAATGGAAAGGGCTACGCGTTTCAACACCGGACTGGTGTCTTCATACTGGCCTGATGAAGACACCAGTCCGGTGTTGAAACACGTAGCCCTTTCCATTAAAACTTTGCCATGATGGTTATCTAAGTCTTCCATCTTTTTGTTCATCCGTGCAGCGCCGATGGTCCTATTTTTTTATGTTTTAAAATTATATACAAGGGGGGCTGTTTGGCACTACATACAATGGGGGGCTGTGTGGCACTATATACAAGGGGGGCTCTGTGGCACTATATACAAGGGGGGCTCTGTGGCACTATATACAAGGGGGGCTGTGTGGCACTATATACAAAGGGGGCTGTGTGACACTATAAAAGGGAGGGCTGTCTGGCAATATACAAGTGGGGGCTGTGTGGCACTTTATACAAGGGGGGCTGTGTGGCACTATATATATATATATATATAGAAGGGAGGGGGGGATGTGTGGCACTATATACAAGGGGGAAGCTATGTGTGACACTATATACAAGGGTGGAGGAAGTGCTGTGTGACACTATGTACAAGGGGGAGCACTTTGTGGCACTATATATAAGGGGGGTTCTGGGTGACACTATATACAAGGGAGGGGGGGCTGTGTGGCAATATACAGGGGGGAGCGCTTTGTGACACTATATACAAGGGAGGGTGGTTCTGTGTGGCACTATGTATGAGGGAGGGGGCTGTGTGGCAATATACAGAAGGGATTGCTGTGTGGCACAATATATATGGGGGCCATGTAGAACTATATACAAGGGGGTGGTTTTGTGTGGCACTATATACAAGTGAGGGCTGTGTGGCAATATATAAGGGGGAATGCTGTGTATCACTATATACAAGGGGGGCTGTTTGGCACTACATACAATGGGGGGCTGTGTGGCACTATATACAAGGGGGGCTGTGTGGCACTATATACAAGGGAGGCTGTGTGGCACTATATACAAAGGGGGCTGTGTGACACTATATAAAAGGGAGGGCTGTCTGACACTATACAAGTGGGGGCTGTGTGGCACTTTATACAAGGGGGGCTGTGTGGCACTATATATATATATATATATATATAGAAGGGAGGGGGATGTGTGGCACTATATACAAGGGAGGAAGCTATGTGTGACACTATATACAAGGGTGGAGGAAGTGCTGTGTTAAACTATATACAAGGGGGAGCGCTGTGTGACACTATATACAAGGGGACACTTTCTAGAAACTATATACAAGGGGGCAGCGATGTGTGACACTATATACAAGGGGGGAGGAGCGCTGTGTGGCACTATATACAAGGGAGAGGAGCGCTGTGTGACACTATATACAAGGGGGGCACTGTATGCCACTATATACAAGGGGGGAGGAGCTCTGTGTGACACTATATACAAGGGGGGAGCTCTGTGTGACACTATATACAAGGGGGGGAGCTCTGTTTGACACTATATACAAGGGGGTACGCTTTGTGGCACTACATATAAGGGTGGTTCTGTGTGGCACTATATACAAGGGAGGGGGTTGGCTGGAAATTTACAGGGGAGCGCTGTGGGGCGCTATATACAAGGGAGGGGGCTGTGTGGCAATATACAGCTGGGACTGCTGTGTGGCACAATATATATGGGGGCTTTGTAGAACTATATACAAGGGGGTGTTTTGTATGGCACTATATACAAGGTAGAGGGGCTGTGTGGCAATATATAGGGGAATTGCTGTGTAGCACTATATACAAAAGGGGGGTTATTTGGCACTACATACAAATGAGGGCTGTGTGGCACTATATACAAGGGGGCTGTGTGACACTTTATACGGGGGTGATGTGTGGCAATATGCAGGGGGATTGCTGTGTTGCACTATATACAATGGGGGCTTTGTAGCACTATATACAAGGGAGGTTATGTGTGGCACTATATACAAGGGGGGCTGTGTGTCACTATTTACAAGGGGGGGCTATGTGACTCTTTATACAAGGGAGGGGGCTGTGTGGCATTATATAAATACAAGGGAGTGGAGGCTGTGTGGCACTATCTACTCAGGGGAGATTGTGTGGCACTATATATAAGGGGGGAGGACTGTGGTGCTATCTACAGGGGGCTGTGTGTAGCGCTATCTACAGGAGGTACAAAGGGGGCATTATTACTGTGGGGGCACAAAGGGCGCACAGTTACTGATGGGGCACTCTTATTGTGTCGAGCACTGAGGGATCATTATTAGCATCTGGGGCAATGTGGATTACGAGTTTGTTTAGAAGATGGGGTATAGATGGGGACGATGCTTGAAAAGCGAGACACCAACATGTCTGTGTGTTAAATTCTGCAGAAATGAGTCCTGGCTGGAATAACTCGTCACAGTGGTCTGGACCGGATAGAGAAAAAAATGGAAAGTGAACAACTCTAATCAGAGAAAACATCACCTGTGAGTCACTAGATATAAATGTGCTGTAATCACTTATATCATCTGCAGAGCTCCTGTGTATAACTGGCACCTACCACTATATGGTCACTATATGGTGGTAATATTGGTCTTTGCATAGTGGTTTTTATTCAGTAACAGTATGGGGGTAGTATTTTGTCACTATGTGGTTATGGTGTGGCAGTATTGTTCAGTAACAATACAGGGTTATCATTCAGTAACAGTATAGGGTATTATTCAGTCACTATGTGGATATGGTGTGGCTATATTATTCAGCAACAGTATGGGGGTATTATTCAGTCACTATGTGGTTGTGGTGTGGCGGAATTATTCAGTAACAGTATACAGGTAATATTTAATCTGGTATAGGGGTATGATTTAATAACTGTATATGTATATAAATAATTTTTTTGTGGGAGGGGGGATATATGCTTTGGTTCTTGCAACACTCTTGGACACGCTAGAAGTCAGTGATGCAGTTCTCTGCACACCGCCTTCTGAATTGACTGCATTATTGATACAGTAAGGGTGTGTTCACATCCGAGTCGGATAGGAAATTAGGTTCTAAGGGCCAGAAGAGGTGAGGAGAACCAGGGCTTTGGATCTAGTAAGACCACAGAAGGGAGGATGGGTGGTAAAAGAAATAAGAAAGGTTTTAAGCAAAGGAAAGATGTAGAATTTGCTTTAAGTGAGAGAAATTGGATCTATAAAAAGGGATTTAAGAGAAAGTACAAGCTTGATTAGAAGTAATGGTCAGAAAAAATGATGAACAGGAAAGGGAAAATTTATGTATAGATAGTGCCGGACCACACCCCTGTAGATAGTGCTATACCACACCCCTGTAGATAGTGGCACACAGCCCCCTGCAGATAGTGCCACACACCACTGTATAGTGCCACATAACCCCCTTGTAGATAGAGTTACACACAGCCACTGTCATGAACAAATACACAGTAAACAGTGAGGTCCCTGTTCTTCCCAAACCTCTGTCCCTGCCTACTTGGATGACCCTTACCTAAACGACGGCGCACAACTGGGCGGCATTCCCTATACTGGTACAAGTGAAACTGACAAACAGAAAGACAGAGACAGTACGAAATAACAAAGGGTCACCTGGGAAGTACACGGAGGGAGAGGCAGGGCAATTGCGCCGCGGACAAGACCGGGCGCAAAAGGCAGAGTCAGGCAGGCAGGGTCAAACCGGGAGAGTGCGGAAAAAACAAAAGTCAGAAGGCAAAGAAAAGTCAGAAGACCAGCCGAGGTCAGGTCACAAGAAGTCAAAAAGCAAGTTGCTCAGGGGAGTCTGAAACAAGGGAAAGCACCAGGCAAGGAAACTCTAATTGCAGACAAAGGCCAACTATCCCAGGCTGAACTAAATAAGGAGAGGGTAGGAGCTCAGGAACATCAACCAGGCTTTGATTGGCCTGACGCTCTTGAGCTCCTATTGGCTGCAGACTGCCTCAGTCAGCCAGGCCGGGCGATGCCCTGGAGACCGAGGGAGCTGTAGGCAGAGAGTACGTGACAGCCACCTTGTAGATAGTGCCACACAGCCCTCCTTGTAGACAGTTACACCCTCCTTGTAGATAGTGCCACACAGCCCCATTTGTAGAAAGCGCCACATCCCCTTGTATATAGTGCCACATACCCCCCTTGTTTCATAGTTACATTGTTGATAAATTTGAAAAAAGAAACAGTTCCATCAAGTGCAACCTATAATCCTATCCTGTTAATCCAGAGGAAGGCAAAACCCCCAGAGGTTGATGCCAATTGCCTCATTAGGGGAAAAATTTCTATGTGACTCTAAATATGGCAATCAGAATAAATCCCTGGATTAACATCCCATCTCCAGAATCTAGTACTCAAAACCTGTAATATTATATTTGTCAAGAAAGGCATCAAGTCCCTTATTTAACTTGTTCAAAGAAATAACCA
Source organism: Rhinoderma darwinii (assembly GCF_050947455.1). NCBI lineage: Eukaryota > Metazoa > Chordata > Amphibia > Anura > Rhinodermatidae > Rhinoderma > Rhinoderma darwinii. The sequence goes on along the minus strand of NC_134695.1, from coordinate 19,705,615 downwards.
TCACAACATGTCAAATAATGGTACAAATGATAAACGGGAGATTTTAGAATCTACTTTGGGTTATTATAGTGTAAAATTTATTCTTATAGGTAACAAGTATAAACTACTAAAATGAAACCCCACATGGCTTACACCTTCTGTAAAAAGGGCAATACATTTGAAAAATAAAAATCTGAGGGTATAGCTGTAGCCTTTATAAATTATAAAGAGCTTAATAAAATTTGTAAAAAGTTAATAAAATCAGCAAAAATACAAAATGAAAGTTAGGTGGCCAAGGATAGTAAAACAAATCCCCAAAAATTCTTCAAGTATATAAATGCAAAAAAGCCAAGGTCTGAACATGTAGGACCTCTAGATAGTGGTTATGGGGAGTTGGTCACAGGGGATCAAGAGAAGGCAGAGTTACTAAATGGGTTCTTCAGCTCTGTATATACAACAGAAGAAAGAGCAGCTGATATAGCCGCTGCCAGTGCTGTTAAAGAGGCTCTGTCACCAGATTTTGCAACCCCTATCTGCTATTGCAGCAGATAGGCGCTGCAATGTAGATTACAGTAACGTTTTTATTTTTAAAAAACGAGCATTTTTGGCCAAGTTATGACCATTTTTGTAGTTATGCAAATGAGGCTTGCAAAAGTCCAAGTGGGTGTGTTTAAAAGTAAAAGTCCAAGTGGGCGTGTATTATGTGCGTACATCGGGGCGTTTTTAATACTTTTACTAGCTGGGCGCTCTGAAGAGAAGTATCATCCACTTCTCTTCAGAACGCCCAGCTTCTGACAGTGCAGATCTGTGACGTCACTCACAGGTCCTGCATCGTGTCGGCCACATCGGCACCAGAGGCTACAGTTGATTCTGCAGCAGCATCGGCTTTTGCAGGTAAGTCGATGTAGCTACTTACCTGCAAACGCTGATGCTGCTGCAGAATCAACTGTAGCCTCTGGTGCCGATGTGGCCGACACGATGCAGGACCTGTGAGTGACGTCACAGATCTGCACTGTCAGAAGCTGGGCGTTCTGAAGAGAAGTGGATGATACTTCTCTTCAGAGCGCCCAGCTAGTAAAAGTATTAAAAACGCCCCGATGTACGCACATAATACACGCCCACTTGGACTTTTACTTTTAAACACACCCACTTGGACTTTTGCAAGCCTCATTTGCATAACTACAAAAATGGTCATAACTTGGCCAAAAATGCTCGTTTTTTAAAAATAAAAACGTTACTGTAATCTACATTGCAGCGCCTATCTGCTGCAATAGCAGATAGGGGTTGCAAAATCTGGTGACAGAGCCTCTTTAATATATCAGTTGATATAATGAATTGGATGAATGTAGATATGGTCCAAGCTAAATTAAATAAAATAAATGTACACAAGGCCCCGGGACAAGATGGGTTACACCCTAGAGTTCTTAAAGAGCTTAGTTGAGTTATTTCTGTCCATCTTTTCATAATATTTAGAGATTCTCTAGTGACTGGTATAGTGCCAAGGGACTGGGTCAGGGCAAATTTGGTGCCTATTTTCAAAAAGGGCTCTAGGTCTTCCCCGGGTAATTATAGACCAGTAAGCTTAACATCCTTTGTGGGGAAAATGTTTGAGGGGCTATTGAGGGACTATACAGGATTATGTGACAAAAAATTGTATAATAAGTGACAGCCAGCACTGTTTTACTAAGGGCAGAAGCTGTCAAACCAACCTGATATGTTTTTATGAAGAGGTGAGCAGAAGCCTAGACAGAGGAGCCGCTGTGGATATAGTGTTTTTGGACTTTGCAAAGGCATTTGACACTGTCCCTCATAGACATCTAATGGGTAAATTAGGGACTATAGGTTTAGAAAGTATCGTTTGTAATTGGATTGAGAACTGGCTCAAGGACCGTATCCAGAGAGTTGTGGTCAACGATACCTACTTTGATTGGTCCCCGGTTATAAGTGGTGTACCCCAGGGTTCCGTGCTGGGACCACTATTATTCAACTTATTTATTAATGATATAGAGGATGGGATTAATAGCACTATTTCTATTTTTGCAGATGACACCAAGCTATGCAGTAATGTTCAGTCTATGGAAGATGTTCATGAATTGCAAGCGGATTTAAACAAACTAAGGCTGGGTTCACACAGAGTTCTTTTTTACGTGGAAACCGCCCTGCAAAACGCGCCAAAAACAGCCGAAAATGCCTCCCATTGATTTCAATGGGACGCGGAGGCGTTTTTTCCCGCGAGCGGAAAAAATGCCTCACAGGAAAAAGAAGGGGCATGCCCTATCTTCGGGCGTTTACGCCTCTGACCTCCCATTGATATCAATGTGTGGCAGAGAAAGCATATTTTGTGGCGTTTTATGCCTGCGGCGCTCAATGGCCGCGGGCTTAAAAACGCAGCGAAAATCTGAATTTTGAGGTAGATTTTCCGCATGCATCATATGTCCTAGGGGGAGCTATACTGGGAGAGTCACTTGTTGAGAAGGATCTGGGTGTACTTGTAAATCATAAACTAAATAGCATGCAATGTCAATCAGCTGCTTCAAAGGCCAGCAAGATATTGTTGTGTATTAAAAGAGGCATGGACTCGCGGGACAGGGATATAATATTGCCACTTTACAAATCATTAGTGAGACCTCATCTAGAATATGCAGTTTAGTTCTGGGCTCCATTTCATAGAAAGGATGCCCTGGAGTTCGAAAAAATACAAAAAAGAGCAACGAAGCTAAGAATCTAAGTTATGAGGAAAGCTTAAAAGAACTAAACCTATTTAGCCTTGAAAAAAGACGATAAAGGGGGGACATGATTTACTTATATAAATATATTGATGGCACATACAAAAAATATGGTGAAATCCTGTTCCATGTAAAACCCCCTCAAAAAACAAGGGGGCACTCCCTCCGTCTGGAAAAAAATGGAGCAACCTGCAGAGGGGACAAGCCTTCTTTACTGTGAGAACTGTGAATCTATGAAATAATTTACCACAGGAGCTGGTCACAGCAGGGACAGTAGATGGCTTTAAAAATGGCTTAGATAATTTGCTAGAACAAAAAAATATAAGCTCTTATGTGTAGAGATTTTTTTTACTTCCCTTTTCCCATCCCTTGGTTCAACTTGATGGACATGTGTCTTTTTTCAACCGTACGAACTATGTAACTATGTAACCATGTAACATCCTGTGGTCCCATAGTCTCAACGCTCTCACAGTAAAAGCTCTGCGTCTGTGATGGTGGTAAAACCTCTTTTCATCTAGATGTAGAAGATGCCCCCTTGCCCTTGTTACAGGCCTAGGTGTAAAATAAGATAATTATAAATTTATATGAGAAGACAAAATGATCGGCACTGCTCTGTCTCTTGGAGCACTATGTATATCAGCAACATGCACATTCCCCAACACGACTCATGTCAATTAACAACAGGTGGTGCTCTGTGGTGTATGGAATAAAGTTCTTGGAATGCACAAAAAAAAGTAAGAAAAAATTCACTGCACTCACCATCCAGTTAACCCCTTAATGACCGCCTATACGTGTTTTCACGGCGGCGCTTTGGCATAAGATAGTGCCCCCGGGAGACACCTAATATCCGTGGACTCAGCTACGGAGGTAGCTGAGGCTTCGGAGCACAGACCGAGGACCATTTTGTCCGGTCCCCGGTCACGAGATCGGCATTATTCAACGAATAACGGCAATCGTTGTAAAAACAACGGCGGCTCGTTCTCTCTCTTCTCTCACAGAATATATTCTGGCTCTCAGAATATAGCGATGCAAAATGTGCAGTGTTCCAAAAGCGGAAAAGATTGGGCAACATTTATCACTGGCCACATATCTGCAGATTATTATTTACCCCATTATTATACCCTCTTATTAAGCCCTGAAGTGCTCCGCACAGCTTGCATATACCCTGACATACTCCGCACAACTTACATATGCCCCCACATTATAAACTGAAATAGCAGCAAAACACCAAACAGAACAACTACCAAGCTAAATCTCCTCCCTTCTGAGCCCTACAATTTGCCCAAACAGCAGTTTACGTCCACAGATATGGCATCGTCATATCCGGGAGAACCCGGTTAATATTTTATGAGGTATTTGTCTTCAGTGGCACAAACTGGGTATAACATATAGTGCACTAAATGGCATAGCGGTGGAAAATGTTAATTTTCACTCCGCCCCATCCGTTGCGCATTAAGCCCTTCGTGCACCACGACTTAATAGGCTGTTGTGGTGTTGGGGTGATGTATGGAGCGGGCTCACAGCTGACACCCGGAACTAACGGACAGGAATAGTGATTGCGCTGTTACAGGAGCTTGTAAAAATTACAATGTACTGCAATACATTAGTATTGCAGTGTATTATACCAGTGATTTAATGATCGCTGGTTCAAGTCCCGTAGGGGGACTAATAAAATGTGTAAAAACAAAAGTAAATTATTATTAGTGAAGAAAATGTAATAAATATTTATAGTCCAAAAAAAAAACCCTTTTAACATTTTTTCTCTAAAGTAATGTAAAAAAATAAAAAAAATACACAAAATTGGTATCACTGTGTCTGTAAAAGTCCAAACTATTACAATATAGCTTTATTTAACTCGCAGGGTGAACGCTGTTTTTTGGTCACCTTGTCCCTACCAACATTTTTTATAAAAAGTACTCAAAATGTTGTATTTGCCAAATAATGGTACCAATAAAAGATACAGCTCGTTCCACAAAAAATAAGCCCTCACACCACTCTATTGACGGAAAAATAAAAAAGTTATGTCTCTTGGAATACGGGGAGGGAAAAACAAAAAAGAAAAAGCAAAAATGGATCAGTCTGGAAAGGGTTAATTACTTTCTAATGAAAAAACATTTATGACCACATGTGGGGTATTGCCATACTCGGGAGAAATTGCTTTACAAATGTTGGGGTGCTTTTTCCTCCTTTATTATTTGTGAAATTGAAAAAATTCAACATTTTAGTGGAAATAATGTTGATATTAATTTTCACGGCCTAATTCTAATAAATTCTGCAAAAGATCTGTGGGGTCTAAAAGCTCACTATACCCATAGATCAATTCCTTAATTGGTGTAGTATTCCAAATAGTGTAATTTTGTGTGGTTTCCACTGTTTTGGAAAACTATTTCAGCTAAATTTAAGCTCCAAAAGCCAAATAGCGCTCCTTCCCTTCTAAGCCCCGTGGGTCCAAACAGCAGTTTATTACCACATATGGCATATTTCCGTAATTTGGAGAAATTGTTTTACAAATGTTGGTGTAATGTCGGGGTAGGGAGACAGACAGGTGGGCCCTAATCTACCCGCCACTCAGTCCCTGCCTACTTGCATGGCCCATCCTAGGCGACGGCGTACAACTGGGCGATGGTCCCTACGCTCAATATGTGCATGACAGACAAACAGACAAGCGTACACAGAAGCTAAGGGAAATGGGGCAGTTGCCCACGGCAACACCGTGAGCAACAAGAGTAGTGAATGAGCCGAGTCAAACCAGGAGTGTACGAGGTACCAAACGCTGAGCAGGAGCGTAGTCAGTAAAGCCAGGGTCGATATGAAGCAGAGGTCAATAGTAATAGCAGGAAAAGCAGAGCCAGGAAACAAGAGAGAATCACAGGCAAGGACAAGCAGGAAATGAAGGTATAAATAGACCGAGGGTGGGAGCTAGAACAGTCTGGCCAGGCTGTGATAGGTTCTCCCACTTCTCAGCCTACCAGCCTGAGTGGTAGCAGATCGAGTCACTCTATCAGACCTAGGAGCAGGTGCAGACTGATAAACCACGGGCATCGACACAGAAGCTGTGTCTGGCAGATCCTTTAAAGTACCCCCACTTTTATGAGGGGCCACTGGACCCTTCCTAGGTGGACCTGGCTTATTGGGGAACCGAAGATGGAACCTCCTGAGCAATACCCCAGCGTGAACATCCCGAGCGGTTACCCAAGTCCTCTCCTCAGGCCTGTATCCTCTCCAATGCACCAGGTACTGGAGGGAGCCTTGGACCATCCTGCTGTCCACAATCTTGGCCACCTTGAATTCTACCCCTCCAGGGGTGAGAACAGGGACCGGAGGTTTCCTCGAGGTAACCAAGGACGGGGAGCAGCGTTTCAGGAGGGAGGCATGAAACACGTCGTGTATTTGAATAGACGGGGGTAACTCCAGCCGGAAGGAGACAGGGTTAAGGACCTCAATGACCTTGTACGGCCTTATAGACCGGGGAGCAAATTTTTGGGACGGAACTTTAAGGCGCACATTTTTTGAAGACAGCCACACCAGATCCCCGACCACAAACAAGGGGTTAGCAGAACGTCTTCTATCTGCCTGAGTCTTTTGTATGCTCTGGGACGCCTCTAGGTTCTTCTGAACCTGGGCCCAGACTGTGCACAGTTCCCGATGAACGACATCTACCTCGGGATTGTTGGAACCACCAGGTGAAACGGAGGAGAACCGTGGATTAAACCCAAAATTACAGAAAAAGGGGGAGACCCCTGACGATTTACTGACCCGGTTATTAATGGAAAATTCGGCGAGGGGAATGACGGAGACCCAATCATATTGACAGTCAGAGATAAAACACCTTAAATATTGTTCTAGAGACTGATTAGTCCTCTCAGTTTGGCCATTAGTTTCAGGATGGAAGGCCGAGGAGAAGGACAGTTCAATCTCCAACTTTTTACAGAAAGCTCTCAAAAACAATGAAACAAATTGTACCCCTCTGCCAGAAAAAATATTGACAGGAACCACATGGAGACACAGGATGTGTTTGACAAACAAGGTAGCTAACGTCTTGGCATTGGGTAGTTTCTTGAGGGGCACAAAGTGGCACATCTTACTGAAGCGGTCTACTACAACCCACACCACCGACTTGCCTTGAGATGGAGGAAGATCGTGATAAAAATCCATGTAGATATGGGTCCAAGGTCTCTGGGGAATGGGCAAAGAACATAGTAAGCCCGCTGGTCGGGACCTGGGAGTCTTGGACCTAGCACAAATTTCACAAGCGGCGACGTAGGCCTTAACGTCTTTAGGCAACCCAGGCCACCAATAGTTTCTAGCAATAAGGTGCTTGGTACCCAGAATGCCTGGATGGCCAGATAGTGCAGAGCCATGATTTTCCCTGAGAACCCTTAGCCGGAATTGCAGGGGAACAAACAGCTTGTTCTCAGGAAGGTTCCCGGGAGCTGAACCTTGATCAGCCACAATTTCAGAGACTAAGTCAGAATCAACAGAGGATATTATTATACCTGTGGGCAAAACACAAGCAGGATCTTCCTCCGAAAGAGGGCTGACCATGAAGCTACGCGACAGTGCAGCCGCTTTAATATTTTTAGACCCAGCCCTATAGGTGAACGCAAAGTTGAATCTAGTAAAAAACAACGCTCATCGAGCTTGTCTCGGGTTTAGCCTCCGGGCAGATTCTAGGAAAACCAGATTCTTGTTATCGATAAGAACAGTTACCTGGTGCCTAGCTCCCTCCAAGAAGTGGCGCCACTCGTCAAATGCCCATTTATTGGCTACGAGTTCACGGTTGCCCACGTCATAGTTACTCTCAGTGGGTGAGTACTTCCTGGAGAAGTAGGCACAGGGACGGAGATGGGTGAGGGACCTGGTACCCTGGGACAAGACAGCACCCACGCCCACCTCGGAGGCGTCAACCTCCACGATGAATGGCTCCATTTGGTTAGGCTGAATCAGCCCTGGGGCAGAGATAAAGCACTTCTTAAAGGGAATGTGTTGCCAGAAAAACATGTTTTTTTTTTAAAAATTAAACATTTAGTGTGTGGGTGATTAAACATTGTTCAAATTTTTTTTATTTTTTTCACGAGTCAGGAAATAGTCAGGAAATATTATAAATTAATTCTAATTTATAATACTACCCATTTTTGGTCACTAGATGGAGCTATTCCCAAAATTGCAGCATTGCAACATTGGGTTAAAAGCCCTCGCTCTAGTGAGCTCTCAGCATCCCCCCCTCCTTTATCCTGGCTAGTGCCGGGATAAACGAGGGGTTTGAACGGTGTAACCTCCTACACTGTGTGTCGCCATTTTTTGAGCTAACACACAGTGTAGTAGGTTTACATACAGTAGTAAACACACACAAACACGAACATACATTGAAATCTCTTACCTGCTCCTGCCGCCGCAGCTCCCTCCGGCCCGTCCGCTCCGTTTGCTGCCGCTGGTCCAAGTGCACAAATCCGGAAGCCGCGACCGGAAGTAGTAATATTACTGTCCGGCCGCGACTTCCGGTCCACAGGAAAATGGCGCCGGACGGCGCCAATTTCGAATTGGACTGTGTGGGAGCGGCGCATGCGCAGTTCCCACACAGACGCCGTACACTGAAGTCAATGGGACGGGAGCCGTTCGCAGTCCCTATGGGACTGTGGCTGCCGTATTCCATGTCTGTATGTGTCGTTAATCGACACAGACAGAAATGGAACAAAAAATGGCAGCCCCCATAGGGAAGAAAAAGTGTAAAAATAAGAAAAAGTAAAACACAAACACACAAATAAATATAAACGTTTTTAATAAAGCACTAACATCTTGAACATATGAAATTTTTTTTGGGTCATGACACTGTTCCTTTAAGGATCTCAAAAGCCTGGACCACCTCCGAAGGCCAGTGGAGGAGATCAGCACCTTTGCGAGTAAGATCCGTAAGAGGCTTAGCGATGACCGAGAAGTTAGCAATAAATCTCCTGTAATAATTAGCAAACCCCAGAAAGCACTGTAACGCCTTCAGGGAGGCAGGTTGGACCCATTCAGTCACAGCCTGAACCTTGGCAGGGTCCATGCGCAATTCATTAGGAGTGAGGATTTGACCCAAAAATGGTATCTCCTGCACCCCAAACACACATTTTTGGGATTTAGCACAGAGTTTGTTTTCCCGAAGGGCCTGGAGCACCTTCCTGACATGCTCAATGTAGGAGGACCAGTCCTTGGAAAACACAAGTATATCATCAAGGTACACTACAAGAAATACCCCCAGATAGTCTCTTAAAATCAGATTTATGAAATTCTGGAAGACCGTGGGAGCATTACACAACCCAAAGGGCATGACTAGGTATTCGAAATGACCTTCGGGCGTGTTAAACGCAGTCTTCCGCTCATCCCCTTCTCTGACTCGGATAAGGTTATAAGCCCCCCGAAGATCAAACTTAGAGAACCATTGGGCCCCCTGAACCTGATTGAAGAGATCAGGAATCAAAGGAATGGGATACTGGTTCCTTACAGTGACCTTATTCAAGTTTCGGTAATCGATGCACAGCCTAAGACCACCATCCTTCTTCACTACGAAGAAGAAGCCAGCACCTACTGGAGAAGTAGAGGGGCGAATGTAACCCTTGGAACCCTTGGCCAGGCTTTCCTGGATATATTCTCTAATGGCCTCACGTTCGCGACAAGAGAGATAAATATCCTACCCTTAGGGAGCTTAGCTCCTGGTAAGAAATCATTTGCGCCATCGTATTCTCTATGAGGAGGTAACACTTCGTAGGCCTTTTTAGAAAAAAAATCAGCGAAGTCCTGAATAAACTCAGGTAGAGTGTTCACCTCCTCATGGAGAGAAATAAAATTAACAGAAAAACAGGACGTCATGCATTCATTACCCCATTTAGTAAGATCCCCAGTATGCCAGTTAAACGTGGGATTATGTATCTGCAAACAGGGAAGGCCTAAACCAAATCGGACGATAATCCCTGCATCACCAGTACAGAACACTGCTCCAAATGAATGGAGCCAACAATGAGTTCAAAAACAGGGGTATGCTGTGTAAAATAACCATTAGCAAATGGAGTGGAGTCGATACCCACTACCGGGTCACTTAGGCGCTGACGTTTTCCGGCTGGAGTATTCTTACGCCTAGGACAGTTGCTCACTTGATGCTTGTCATCCCCACAGTAGAAGCAGAGACCTTCCTATGGAGCTCTCTACATTGTTGGGGAAACACGGTGGCCCCAAGTTGCATTGGTTCATCCGAGTATTCCGTGAAAAAACGAAGCAACGGAACCTCGGGAGCCATCATGGGGGAGCCAGAGGAGAAGGCACAAAAACGTTCAAGTCGTCGTTCCCTGAGACGTCGGTCAAGACGTACCGCTAAAGACATAACCTGATCTAGAGAGTCAGAAGAGGAATAGCTAACTAATAGGTCTTTCAGGGCGTTCGACAGACCCAATCTAAACTGGCACCTCAAGGCAGAGTCATTCCACCGTGAAGCTACTCACCACTTCCTAAAGTCAGAACAGTACTCCTCAACGGGTCTCTTACCCTGACGTAAGGTCACCAGCTGACTCTCAGCAAAGGCAGTCTTGTCATAGATGAGCCCGAGAGCAGAAAAAAGAAAGTCAACAGAGGAAAGCTCAGGGGCATCTGGAGCCAAGGAGAAGGCCCATTCTTGGGGGCCGTCCTGGAGCCGGGACATAATTATACCCACTCGCTGGCTCTCAGAACCTGAGGAGTGGGGCCTTAGATGGAAATAGAGCCTAAAACTCTCCCGAAAGGAGAAAAAAGTCTTCCGGTCCCCTGAGAACCGGTCAGGCAACTTGAGTTGGGGTTCAAGAGGTGAGGTGGAGGGCACTACCTGGTTAGCATCACGCTGGTCGCACCTCTGAGCCAGGGCTTGGACCTGTAGGGAGAGACCCTGCATTTGCTGAACCAGGGTCTCAAGGGGGTCCATAGTAGTGTAGGAACCATTGTAGAAAAGGTATATGGGCATGTGATTATGTAATGTCGGGGTAGGGAGACAGACAGGTGGGCCCTAATCTACCCGCCACTCAGTCCTTGCCTACTTGCACGGCCCATCCTAGGCAACGGCGTACAACTGGGCGATGGTCCCTACGCTCAATATGTGCATGACAGACAAACAGACAAGGGTACACAGAAGCTAAGGGAAATGGGGCAGTTGCCCACGGCAACATCGTGAGCAACAAGAGTAGTGAATGAGCCGAGTCAAACCAGGAGTGTACGAGGTACCAAACGCTGAGCAGGAGCGTAGTCAGTAAAGCCAGGGTCGATATGAAGCAGAGGTCAATAGTAATAGCAGGAACAGCAGAGCCAGGAAACAAGAGAGAATCACAGGCAAAGACAAGCAGGAAATGAAGTTATAAATAGACCTAGGGCGGGAGCTAGAACCGTCTGGCTAGGCTGTGATAGGTACTCCCACTCCTCAGCCTACCAGCCTGAGTGGTAGCAGATCGAGTCACTCTATCAGACCTAGGAGCAGGTGCAGACTGATTAACCATAGGCGTAGAAGCTGTGTCTGGCAGATCCTTTACAGTTGGGGTGCTTTTTCTCCCTTATTCCTTATTCCTAGAGGCCATACTCTGACCATCAAAACAGAAGAAGGTATAGTGAAAATGGGTGGATCTTACCAGACTTCTTGCGCGGATACAGTCCCTGTCACCTGTCAGAGTTGGTCACAGGATGGCTCCAGAGCTTAGAAAACTGCAGCAGGTCTGAACACAACTGTCCCTATTTCACCCTCCTTCTAAAAGAACAACATCTTTCCCTGCCTCATACCTGGGCCATCAAATAAATTCATAGGGAAAAGTTTCTCTATTTTGACTTATTAAATAATCTCTGGGCCGTTCTGTAGGAGGACAGCGAATATCTAATCTACGTGGCCTGCGAAGGAGGATCGTCGATGTAGCAACGCGTCTCAGTATGTGAAACAGCAGCGTGGTGATGGTGCACGCTCTAATAGCTCTGCCCACTTTGTCATCTAACGTTGGATGCAGAACGGCAGAAGCATGAACGTCTCCCCCCACCCATGGGGGGAGACGTCGCAAGGGACGGGACTTGGAAGTACTTATAAGGGACAAATGGAAGTGCGTCATTGGGCACCATTTTTTTTACTTACTGCATGCCACTTGTCACTGCGGGAGTGTGCATTCACCCCATGTTTTTTTTTTGTTTTGACCCCACGTAGCTCCACACTTCATTTAAGGTTCCACTGAACCTCAGTTTATGTCCGGAGCTGCTGTACGCTACCCACCATTGTGGGAAGCGTTGTTGCAGATTTTTGCACTTAACTCTGTTGTACACTTAGTATGTCTCACTAGAAGCGAGCCTACTAATTACTATTATTATTTTTGAGTACTGTGACTTTTGAACCCAGCCACGTCCAAAGCCTATACGAATGTGACAACCTTTTTTATACACTCTGTTAATCCCCTGATGAATCCCACCAGGGAAGAAACAAATCGGGAATGGTAGGTGTGACGGCGCGGGGTGTGGACCCACTGGGCCGTAGCGGAATAGCAGCTGGCCAAACAGGTACAATACAAAGTCTACACCGTGTTCCAAATTATTATGCACATTGGATTTAAGTGTCATAAACATTTAATTATTAGTTTTTCAATTAAACTCATGGATGGTATTGTGTCTTAGGGCTCTTTGGAACATTGTAATCAATCTCAGACACCTGTGATAATTAGTTTGCCAGGTGTGCCCAATCAAAGGAAAACTACTTAAGAAGGACGTTCCACATTATTAAGCAGGCCACAGGTTTCAAGCAATTAAAGAAAAAGGATCTCTCTGCTGCCGAAAAGCGTGAAATAGTGCAATACCTTGGACAAGGTATGAAAACATTGGATATTTCAAGAAAACTTAAGCTTGATCATCGTACTGTGAAAAGATTTGTGGCTGATTCAGAGCACAGATGGGTTTGTTCAGATAAAGGCATAATGAGGAAGGTTTCTGCCAGACAAATTAATAGGATTAGGAGAGCAGCTGCTAAAATGCCATTGCAAAGCAGCAAACAGGTATTTGAAGCCGCTGGTGCCTCTGGAGTCCAGCGAACCTCAAGGTGTAGGATCCACCAGAGATTTGCAAGTCTGCCTAAAGCTATTATTAGGCCACCCCTAAACAATGCTCACAAGCAGAAACGGTTGCAGTGGGCTCAGAAATACATGAAGACTAATTTTCAAACCGTGTTGTTTACTGATGAGTGCCGTGCATCCCTGGATGGTCCAGATGGATGGAGTAGTGGATGGTTGGTGAATGGCCACAATGTCCCAACAAGGCTGCGACGTCAGCAAGGAGGTGGCAGAGTCATGTTTTGGGCTGGAAACATGGGGAGAGAGCTGGTAGGCCCCTTTAGGGTCCCTGACGGTGTGAAAATGACCTCTGCAAAGTACGTAGAGTTTATGACTGACCACTTTCTTCCGTGGTACAAAAAGAAGAACCGTGCCTTCTGTAGCAAAATTATCTTAATGCATGACAATGCACCATCTCATGCTGCAAAGAATACCTCTGTGTCATTGGCTGCTATAGGCATAAAAGGAGAGAAACTCATGGTGTGGCCCCCATGTTCCCCTGACCTCAACCCTATTGAGAAACTTTGGAGCATCCCCAAGCAAAATATCTATGAGGGTGGGAGGCAGTTCACATCAAAACAGAAGCTCTGGGAGGTTATTCTGACATCCTGCAAAGATATTCAAGCAGAAACTGTCCAAATACTCACAAATTCAATGGATGCAAGAATTGTGAAGGTGATATCAAAGAAGGGGTCCTATGTTAACATGTAACTTGGCCTGTTAAGTTTTTTTTTATTGAAAGACCTTTTGATTTCTGTAAATATGACCTCCTGATGCTGCAAATTCAACAAATTACCATTTTAGTTCTCTTTACAACCTTTAAAATGTTTTGATCTCTGTTGTTCATAATAATTTGAAACAGTGCATTTTGAGTTTTTTACTTCTAAAAAAAAATCTGTTATCATTAGGAGATTTGTTCAATAAAATTTGCATTATACTCCAACGGTTAATGGCTTGAAGATTATACTGACTGTCATTTGCATCGGCTATTTAGGAAAATGACCCGGCGGGTTGTGACACAGTAGAGACAGCGGAAGACACAACTCGACTTCAACTCTAGATGGCACAGAGGCACTGTATCACGGGATACAGGGTACAGGCAGCAGGAACGGGTAACACTGGGAACTGGAAAACACTAGTAGACCATTTGCAAGACAAACTTTAGGTACACAACAACGCTCAGGCGAAGATCAGAGGGCAGAGCCCTTTTTATGGACCAGCAGCATTCTGGACTAATTGCAGACTTCCTGCAATTATGCGTGCACTGGCCCTTTAAGGCCATGCAAGCGCGGGCGCACGCGCCCTGCGGAAGACAGTCACAGTGTAAAGGATCTGCCTGATACAGCTTCTGTGTCGACGCCCATGGTTACTCACTCTGCACATGCTCCTAAGTCTGGTCGAGTGACCCCTTCTTCCACCAATCAGTCGGGGAGGCTGAGGAGTGGGAGAGCCTATCACAGCCTGGCCAGACGGAGCTAGCTCCCGCCCTCTGTCTATTTATACCTTCACTTCCTGCTCCTCCTTTGCCTGTGATTCTTTCAGTCTGTTTCCTGGCTCTGCTGCTGCTTACTACTTGTCTTCTGCTTCATATTGACCCTGGCTTGACTGACTATTCTCCTGCTCTGCGTTTTGTACCTCGTCCACTCCTGGTTTGACTCGGCTCGTTCACTATTCTTGTTGCTCACGGGGTTGCCGTGGGCAACAGCCCCATTTCCCTTAGCTTCTGTGTACCCTAGTCTGTTTGTCTGTCGTGCACTTAGTGAGCGTAGGGACCGTCGCCCAGTTGTACGCCGTCGCTTAGGACGGGCTGTTGCAAGTAGGCAGGGACTGAGTGGCGGGTAGATTAGGGCTTACCTGTCTGTCTCCTTACCCCGCCATTACACACAGGACCAGGAAGTGAGTGCCGGCGTCACTAAGGAGGGAGATGCCGCTGAGCACTCACACGTCCATGGCCGCGGCCGTCAGAGGGTAAGTCAGAATGACGGGCCGCGGCCATAGACGTTACGGTATCCCCCCTCTTACATCCCCTCTTCTTGGAACCAGAGCGGGAGAGAAACTTCCTCACAGGAGCATCGATGTTCTCCTCTGGCTCCCAAGACCTCTCTTCTGGACCAAATCCCCTCCAATCCACCAAATAAAACGTCCTTCTTCCCTCTTTCTTGGTGGCCAAGATCTCCCTTACTTCGAATGTCCCTGACGAGCCGCCGGGAGCCACGGCGGAACTAGGAGTCCTAGAGTAGCGGTTCAGGACCACGGGCTTCAGCAAGGATACATGGAAGGAGGTGGGGATCTTGAGGGTAGGAGGCAGCCAAAGTTTGTAAGACATAGGGTTAATGTAACATCTATGGCCACGGCCCGTCGTTCGGTCGTTAACCTCGACGGCTGTGGCCATGGACAGCTTACCTCCCTGCAGCTTCGTCCCCCAGTCAGACGCCGGCACTCACTTCTGGATTCTGAGTGTCTCCGGTGAGCGCGCGCGCCCGCGCGTGCACGGCCTTAAAGGTCCAGTGTGCGCGTTTTTGCAGTAAACCTGCAATCTGGCCCAGGATGCCCTGGGCTATAAAAAGGGCTCTGCCCTCTTGCCCTTTGCCAGAGCGTTGTTAGTTTTCCATTGTTCGTCTTGCTTATGGTCTCCCAGTGTCTTCCAGCCTCCCAGTGTACCTTGCTCCTGTATCCTGTATCCCGTATCCTGTTTCCGTGCTACCTAGTGCTATTGCCGTGCTGTGCTACTTGCCGTGCTGTGCTACAGCCTATGCTGACCTGCTACGCCTCACCGGACGACTTCCCGCCGCCTGGTCCTGGACGTGCCCGCCTCGCCACTGCCTACGATTGCCTCAGGTACTCGCTGAACTATCGAACTGTGTACTTACCAGTTTGGCTAGCTGCCATCCCGCTATGCGGTACGGCCCAGTGGGTTCACACCTCGCACCGTGACAGTACATTTGTAGCAGAATCTCGAAGGGTCCGAGGAACCTGGGAGCAAATTTGCAAGGGGGCACCCTCAGCCAGATATTCCTGGAAGACAGCCAGACCTTCGTACCTGGAAGAAACTGAGGAGGTTCTCGTCTTCTAGTGTCTGCCTTTCTCTTCATGCGGTCCACTGCCAGCAGAATAGAAGATCAGGTTTGCTGCCATATCTACAGAAAGTCCCTGAAGGTAGAGTCAGCTGCAGGAACCTGGGACATAGTAGAGACAGGAAGAGGTATTCGAGGATGTTGGCCGTAGACAATGAAGAACGGACTGGAGGTGGTGGGCTCACTAGTATAGTTATTATAGGAGAACTCAGCCCACGGGAGCAGCTGCACCCAGTCATCATGCCACCTAGAGACAAAGTGCCGCAGATAGTTCTCCATAATCTGGTTAACCCACTCGACTTGACCATTGGACTGGGGAAGGTAGGCCGAAGAGAAGTCCAACTTTACACCGAGGAGACCGCAGAGTGCTCTCCAGAACTTCGAGGTGAACTGGACCCCTCGATTTGAGACAATGTGCAGAGGCAAGCTGTGCAGATGGAAGATGAGTTGAACGAAGAGGTCGGCCAGTCGAGTAGCAGAAGGCAGGCCAGTCAGGGGAACAAAATGAGCCATTTTAGAAAATCGATCCACCACCACACAGATCACGCTGCATCCAGCATAGAGAGGCAGATCCGTGACGAAGTCCATTTTTTATTTTTTTCAATTTTTTTTCAATTTTTTTTCAAATAAAAGAATAAATGCATAAGATATACATCAAACACGTTATTCAGGCAGAAAACAACAGTATCTTAACAGCGATACAACTTTACAACAACATTACAAGAGAAAGGTAGCAGCGTGTGCAACAACACAATTAGTGGTAAAACAGCGTTTACAGTCGTCATATCAGAGCTAATCCTGATGACAGAAAGGACTGTCCGACCAGCACTTCCAGATACGGGTAAATTTGGGAAATGAGAAATTACCGCAAGCTATTATTTTTTCAAATGCAAAAGAGGTGTTAATTAATGTCAACAATTCTTCTAGAGCAGGTAGAACATCACTCTTCCAGTGTCTAGTCACTACCAATTTTGCCATAACCAAAATTTTGCAAGTCAACATTCTAAATTTGGGAGTGACATCGTCCATACGTAAAAGAAGTAAGGCTAAATGGGGAGATGCAGGGATCCGGATGCTAAACAATGATTCTAACAAATCAAACCCCTTGCCAGTAGCTAGGTATTACAGGACAATCCCACAGTACATGTAGCAACGTGCCTTTATGACCGCATCTCCTCCAACAGACATCTTGTACATTTGGAAACATTATATGCAACCTGTCAGGGGTATAATACCATTGTAGATTAGTTTTAAGAGCTGCTTCCACATGTGAGCTACATTGCAAAGAAATGTGAATTAATTTATAGGCTTTCTTCCATTCAACTTCGTCAAAAGTTGTGTCTAGAGTCCTTTCCCATGCTCGCATATTTTGCGAGTTTTATCAAATTCCGCGTTAACTATTAACACACTATATATCCCTTTCAAGATCTTAGCGGATTTGTCAAGCATACCAAAAAGTGTCAGATTACAAATAGGATGCAAATTGTCTAGGGTAGAAACAAAGTGTCTGACCTGTAGATATTTAAAAAATTCTGTCTGTAGAAGGGAAAAGGTAAGCTTTAAATAATCAAAGGAGCCAAAATGGTCATTACAATAGAGATGTGACATCAGGGAAATTCCTCTAGACTTCCAGCTCATTAAGTTTAAATTAGGAATAGCCAGTTCTAAAATGTCAAGAGGGGTATACGAGTTTGGAAGAGGAAGGCGATCAGTTGAATTTTTTTGTATAAAAGACCAACAGCCTAAAGCCGCTTTGTAAGTGGGGAAATATTGGAGGGTGTGGCAACATTCCATAGATCCAGAAACAGGAGTGCCTTCATATTCGATGGGAAGACATAGGACGATTCAATTTGAACCCAATGAATAGAGAGATCCGCCTTCCACCCCGGAATAAAGAGTGCCACCAAAGTAGAAGAATAATAGCTATAAATGTCCGGGATCCCCAAACCTCCCAGTCTTTTGTCCCTGATCAGAATATGAGAGGCGATGCGTGGCTTACGATAAGACCAGATAAATCCCAGTATAGCCTTTTGAATACGTTTGAATAAGGTTTTAGGAACGGCTATTGGAACCGTTCTAAATAAATATAAACGCTTAGGTAATAATAACATTTTAAAATCGGCAATCCTGCCTATCCATGATACCTCTGTTTTGTGTAACCTAGTCATTTCCGCTTGGACACTTTGTAGAAGGGGTTCATAGTTGGCTCAGTACAGAGATTTGTGTGACTGCGTCAGAGAAATACCCAAATACTTAATGCCTTGTTCCTGCCAGTCAAATGGGTATATATGCTTAAGAAAATGAAGTGTTGAGGTTGAAAGGTTTAATGGGAGTATTTGAGACTTTTGGGTATTAAGTTTGTACAATGAGATCTGCTCAAAATTCTGAATACATTCCAAAGCTGCTTCTAAAGAATCCTCCGGGGAAGATAACGAGAGGATAATATCATCTGCGTACAGAGAAATGGTATGGATTCGATTGCCTATGCGAATTCCATGGATATTAGGTTGCGTTCTTAGGAGTTGCGCTAGAGGTTCCATAGATAAAATAAACACTAGAGGGGAGAGAGGACAGCCCTGCCTAGTGCCATTTGTAATACGGAAATTATCAGATAGAACACCATTAGTATACACCTTAGCCGATGGACATGAATATAACGCTCTAATAGCATTAATTATACATACCTTGAACCCCATTTTCTCTAATGTAGAAAAAGCGTACTCCCAGTGAATACGATCAAACGCTTTTTCAACATCAAGCGCTAACATAACTGAAGGTATGTTCGACTGTTCGATAGAATACAAAAGGCCCAAGACTCTACGGATATTGTCCGACCCCTGTCTTCCCTTCACAAACCCTACCTGATCTTCGCCTATCAATAAGGGAAACAAAGGGGAAAGTCTCATAGCTAAAATTTTGGCATATAACTTAACGTCTACATTTAGCAGAGAGATAGGACAGAAGTTTTGAGGAACATCCATAGGTTTCCCTGGTTTCGGATTGGTTTTCTGCTGGCATAGACCCAGAGTCCATAGCTTTCTGATAGAATCTGCACATAAACGGCAGTAATATGTCTTGCATTGATTTATAATACATGTTGGTAAGTCCATCAGGACCAGGGGACTTGCCACTAGGTAATAGCTGAATTGCAGCAGATATTTCCTTTTCCAATATCGGGGAGTTCAGGGTAGACAATTGACTCTCAGAAAGTTGCGGTAATGTTATTTTATGGAGAAAGGTCTGGATTTCCACCCCAGACGGGTGAGGGGAAAAAGGGTCATTCTTTAAATTATACAAGGAAGAATAGAAGTCTTTAAATTGATTAGCTATGTCTGTGGGATGAGTGCGTTTCACTTTGGTGTGAGGATCTATCAGGAATGGAATCTTAGATTTCTGGTATTGTGACTTAAGCCTGGCCGCTAACAATTTGCCTGCTTTATTATTCTGAGAATAATACCGGGCCTTAGTTTTTTAAAGATTCTTTTCATAATCAGAAAGTAAGCTACATCTAAGTCTTTGTCGGAGGGTAAAGAGCTTTTCCGCTTGTTGCGGAGTCTGCATGGTTTTATTTTGGGTTTCCAATGTGTGAATTTCTGACGTGATGGAAGAAATGACAGCTAACCTTTGTTTTTTCACTTTATGACCTAAGCGAATGAGAGTACCTCTAATAAATGCTTTGTGAGCATTCCAAAGGGTAAAATCATTGATTTGGGAAATATTCTCGGAGGTCATTGGTGATGATTTGTTTGTGTTCAGAATGAGACAGTAGAAAGGGGTTACATCTCCAAAGATAGGCTGGAGTACCCATATTGTTTTCTTCAAGGGTCAAGGTTATTGCTACATGATCAGACCACTTAATGATCCCAATGGACGTGCTCTTAGCGGTGAAGAGCAAGTCTTTGTCCACCAAAAACATATCTATGCGGGAATAGCTATTATGGGTTGAAGAATAAAAGGAATAATCTCTCTCCGCACTATATTGAGTGCGCCAAACATCATAGAAATTGTGATTCCAGACCAAAGGTCCAAGCTGACATTGTAACTGGCGTGTGGGATTTGTTGTATCTAAGGAGGTATCGATTATAGAGTTGAAGTCTCCGCACAGTATAACTTTGCCTTTCCTAAATTTGTTTACAAGTCTAAACACTTTATGAAAGAAGCGACTTTGGTGACTATTGGGAGCATAGGCATTAACCAATGTACACGTTATATTGTTGATTATACAAGTCATTATAAGGAACCTACCATTTGGGTCTGTGTAAGCTTGAATTAGTTGAAACGCAACAGAATTTTTCACAGCAATCAAAACCCCTCTAGACTTGCTTACAAAGTGGGATTGAAATATGTGAGGAAATAGCTGATGATGAATGCGAGCCGCATCTTTTAGCAAAAGGTGCGTCTCTTGAGCACACAAAATATCACAGGCTAGAGATTGAGACTCCTGCCACATATGCGCCCGTTTATGCGGGCTGTTAAGTCCATTAACATTTAATGAGGCTAGTGTAAGAACCATTTATAAGATAGAAAGGAGCGGATGACTGCAAACCATTTAAGGACGTGTATGTATCACCATTTAGCCAATTGTAAAGATAAGTAAAATGAGACAATCCTGTCTGATTATGGTCACATCTGTCGCAACTGCTGCTAGCACAAAAATAATAAGAGAAAAAACACAGTAAACGAAAACTCTGCACAAAACAAGAACAGATCAGACTGTCCAACCTAAAGGGGGAAAAGAAAGTATCAGTCAGCTTGATGTCAAGCCCAAGTGGTCACTACTGTACCAGTGTAGTTGAGCCTCTGTGGAGGTCATTTGAGAGAGACCCTCTCATGTACCTAGAAACTGTAACGAATGAGATAAGAGATAGTAATAAGTGATATCAACGCTTCATTTGTTTACGATGATCAACCAGCTGCCATTCATCATGTACTCTAGGGGGAGGACGAGTAGAAGGTTGCTCCTGGAAATGTACCGGTATGTTCCATTTTTTCAAGAGAGCTACCCTATCAGGAAGGTTCCGAATCGTGTGGAGAGAATTGTTATGATGTATAAGTAAACGAAACGGAAAACCCCAGCGGTACAGGATCTTGTTGTCACGTAAGGCACTAGTAACTGGGGCCAGATGCCTTCGTAGTTGCAGCGTTACAGCTGATAAATCCGTAAAAACAGATAGCTTTTTGTATAGAGATGGAATAGCATCTTTTTTCTTGAGGGATGTCATCAACTGCTCTTTGATGTGATAAAAATGGATGCGAGCTATAACATAGCGCGGTACCTCATCTGCCAGATGTTTAGGCCTTGGAAGTCTATGCACTTTGTCAATGATGATATCTCTCGGCGAGCACTTAGGGAGCACTTAGTTTTACTGAAATCCCGCACATAAATGAGCAGATCCTGCACTGCAACATCCTCAGGGACCCCTCTTAGTGCTTATTTACACGAACGTGATATACGTCCGTGCGACGCGCGTGATGTTCACGCGTGTCGTACAGACCTATGACAGTCTATGGGGCCGTGCAGACAGTCCGTGATTTTTGCGCAACGTGAGTCCGTTGCGTAAAACTCATGACATGTCCTATATTTCTGCGTTGTTCGCACATCACGCACCCATTGAAGTCAATGGGTGCGTGAAAATCATGCATGCCACACGGAAGCGCTTCCGCGTGCCGCGCGTGATTCGCGCAACAGCTGTTAAACTATGAATGTAAACAGAAAAGCACCACGTGCTTTTCTGTTTACAAACATGCAAACGGAGTGTCATAATGATGGCGGCTGCGCGAAAATCACTCAGCCGCGCATCATACGGGGCTGACACACGGAGCTGTTAAGTGCCTTTTGCACACGCAAAACGCCGTGTTTTTTGCGTGTGCAAAACGCACACGCTCGTGTAAATCCGCCCTAAATGTGACATTATTCCTGCAGGATCTATCTTCTAGATCCGCCATTTTAGCTTTCGTCTGGGAGACTTCATCCTCTAACTCATAATGAGCATCAATCAATTCGCTATGTGAAGTAACAAATTCGCTTATTTTAGATTCAGCATGATGAACTCTTTGTTCTACATCCTGTATTGCCACAGAAAAGGGGTGAAGTAATTTAGCAAATCCTGCTTGTAAAGAAGCACTAAGAGCCTGCAACATTGTCTTCATGGTAAGCTCTGTAACAGGAGTATCTGAAGAGGGTAGATCATCCAGCTCCTCTCCAAGCTCAGAAGCCAGGTTAACATGGGGTACATCATCCCCTACCTGATCCGATGACGATTCCAGAGAAATCCGGCGCTGTCTCTGCTTCGCCGGGCTCTTGGAGCTCGAAGATGGCGGTGAAGAGGATGCAGTGACTGGTGTTGCGGTCAGAAGATGGCGCCCACGTTGTCCTGAGCAAGGGGTGTCTGCAGCGTGCAGGCCAAGGACTGCCGTATCAGCGTGGGTAACCGAGAGCAGAGGAGACAATGCCGGAACAGAAGCACTCCGCCGTTGTACAGATGCTGCATATGAGGTCCGGCAAGGTGACTGAGCAGGAGGCTCCGAGGTAAGGGATCCCGTCTGAGAACATGCGTCCCCGCCATCTTGTCCCCCGTCCGCATGCTGAGGAGGATAGAAGTCGGTGAGCCGTGTATGTCTCGTCGCCGGCTTCCGACGTCTCGGCATCGTAGTTATATGATGTGCACTGAAGACAGCAATCTGGGGTGTACAGACCAGTTTCAAAGGCTTACATCGCTTAGGGAATGTGGATGGTGCAGGAGCTCAATACTCAAGCGGCCATTCGGTTCAACAGCCAAGCCACGCCCCGACAAAGTCAATTTTAACATGTTGCCAGGGGGCATCGGGCACAGGCAGTGGTTGGAGCAGACCAGCTGGTCTGGAGTGGGCAACTTTATTTGCTGCGCATACCGTACAAGAGGAGACAAAGTCCATGATGTCTTTGGGCAGCTTGGGCCACCAGAACTGATGGGCAATTAGGTCTCGGGTCTTACGGGCACCTGCGTGACCTGCCAGCTTGGAACTGTGACTGCCAGATGTACAAAAATCTTTCCCGGAGCAATGTCTCTAACATGCAGAGGGTTAACAGAGAAAATGCAGGAAGGATCAATAATATTCTGTGGGGACTCCACAGTGTCCTCTGTCTCAAATGACCTAGACAAGGCATCGGCCCTCACATTCTTGTCGGCAGGTCAGTAGTGGAGTTTGAACCGGAACCGAGCAAAGAACAGCAACCACCTGGCTTGACGAGGATTCAGCCGTTGAGCCGTCTGAAGATAAGTAAGGTTCTTGTGGTCCGTGAAGACCAGGATAGGATGAGCTGCGCCTTCTAGTAGGTGTCTCCACTCCTGCAGGGCCAGCTTGATGCACAGTAACTCCCGATCCCCAATCGAGTTGTTGCGCTCTGCGGGAGAAAGCAGTTTCGAATAGTAGCCACATACCACAGTCTTGCTTTTCGAACCACTCTGGAACAAATGTGCACCAGCACCAACAGAGGAAGGGTCCACCTCTAACAAAAACTGTAGGGATACATCAGGGTGATCAAGAATAGAGGCTGACGTGAAGGCCTTTTTTAAGGTTTTAAATTAAGCTTCTGCTTCCGGAGTCCACATTTTGGCATTCATGCCCTTTTTGGTGAGGGTAGGGATGGGAGCTGTCAATGAAGAGAAGTTGGGGATGAACAGCCGGTAGAAGTTGACGAATCCCAGGAAGCGTTGTACGGCCCTTAAGCCCGTGGCCATTCCAGGACAGTCTTTACCTTCTCAGGGTCCATTTTGAGACCCTGATCGGAGATGATATAACCCAGGAAGGGTTGAGACATTTTTCAAACACGCACTTCTCTAGCTTGGCATAAAGATGATTCTCCCTTAATCAAAGCAACACCTGGCGGACATGACTCTGATGAGTTACAGGATCTGGGGGAAAAATCAAAATGTCATCAAGATACACCACAACACAGACATAGGGGAGATCACGAAAAATTTCATTGACAAATTCTTGGAACACCGCGGGGGCGTTACACAGGCAGAAGTGCATGACCAAGTATTCGTAGTGCCCATCACGTGTATTAAATGCAGTCTTCCACTCGTCACCCTGACGAATCCGGATTCGATTATAGGCCCCCCGCAGGTCTAGCTTCGAAAAATGTCATCAATGATCAGGCAGCGGCAGTCCATCTACCGAGGCAACGATCAACGACCTTTCCAGCAGAACAGTAGGCAAATGAAGCATGTCCACAAGGTCTTGGCAGATGAAATTGGCTGCAGAGTCCAGGTAGGCAGAGACCGGATGAGGCCTCTCGCCTGCGACGATGGTCACAGGAATGAACAATTTGGAGGAGAGTTCTCTAATAAATGCTGTATCGCCCAGGGTTGTCTCCCCAACCAATCCTAGGCGTCTGGGTTTTTTGGCTTCTGGGGACACAGACGCACGACATGGCCAGCGAGGCCGCAATATCAGCAGAGTCCAGAGGTGCGTCTGTGCTGCTTTACCTGGACTGAGAGTTTAAGCCGGTCCACCTGCATAGGGACCTTGGGTGGAGCAGTAGAAGAAGGCAATAGAGGTTGCTGGAAGTTGGGCGCCAGTCAGGAAGCCGTCTCTCTAGTCGAACCTCTTGAGATCTTTCCTTGAGCCTTTTGTCCACTCGAGTAGCAAGTAGAATCAGGTTGTCCAAGGTAGATGGTAGATCCCGGGCAGAAAGTTTGTCCTTGATCTCTGGTGATAGGCCATGCCAGAAGGAAGCTACCAATGCCTCGTTATTCCAGAACAATTCTCCTGCCAGGGTCCAGAACTGGATGGTGTACTCACCCACGGAGGCATCTCCCTGTCGAAGGTTCAGCGTAGCAGTGGCTGCCGACGAGGCTCGTCCAGGCTCCTCTAACACCATACGAAATAACTGCACGAACCCCTGGAAGTCTTGAGTCTCGGGTCCTGTCGTTCCCAGATTGGGTTCGCCCATGCCAGGGCCTTACAGGCAAGTAAGTAGATAATGAAGGCAATCCTGGCTCCGTCTGAAGGAAAAGCTCTGGAGTGAAGGTTGAAGTGGATATGACACTGGTTAAGAAATCCCCTGCATGCACTTGCATGTCCATGGAAACGAGGTGGCAGTGGCAGCGAGAACCGAGGATCAGAACCGAAGCTGCCAGGAGGTGTAGCAGGAGGTTCAATCGCAGGAACTTGAACAGGAGCAGAAAAGGAAGCAGCTAGCACCCAAAGCTGCTTTGCCATGCAATCTACTGCCAAAAGAAGTCGATCCTGTCACGCGCGCAGATCCTGCAGGTCTGCCTGCATGGCTTGGGAAGGCGACAGACCCTTGAATTGACCAGCGGTGTCCATGGCCTGAGCGTACTGTCACTGGGCCGTACCACGTAGTGGAATAGCAGCTGGCCAAACAGGTACAATACAAAGTCTATGGTACAGGAAGGGTACCTAAGGCAATGTAGATAGTAGCGGTGATTCAGGCTGAAGATAAGGCTCCGGCAGTAGACAGACACACGGTGGGGTGTGACGAAGTAGAGGCAGCAGAAGACACAACTCGACTTCAACTCTAGATGGCACAGAGGCACAGTAGCACGGATACAGGGTACAGGTAGCAGGAATGGCTAACACTGGGAACTGGAAAACACTAGGAGACCATTTGCAAGACAAACTTTATGTACACAACAATGCTCAGGCGAAGATCAAGAGGGCAGAGGCGTTTTTATAGTCCAGCAGCATTCTGGACTGATTGCAGACTTCCTTCAATTATGCGCGTACTGGCCCTTAAAGGACGTGCGCGCGCGCCCTGCGGCAGACAGTCACAGAACCAGGAAGTGAGTGCCGGCGTCTCTCAGGGGGGAGATGCCGCCGAGCACTTACACGTCCATGGCCGCGACCGTCAGAGGGTAAGTCAGAAAGACGGGCTGCGGCCATAGACGTTACAGTAGGGTATTGTACAGGGTCTCTATAGTGTAGGAACAGGGCTTGGTAAGACAGTCTTTCCTCTATAGGGTCGGTGACAGGACTGAATATCTGTCCTGTTGTTCTTTTAGGAGTAGGGTGAAATAGGGACAGCAGTGTTACTTTCCATTCAGATCCTGCTGAGTTTTCTAAACTCTGGAGCCATCCTGTGACCAACTCTGACAGGTGACAGGGACTGTCTCTGGTCAAGAAGTCTGGTAGGATCCACTCATTTATCACTATACCATCTTTCTTGTCATAAATTGTATTGATCTGTACAGAATTCTTTGATGGCCAGAATATGGCAAACATCTTTTTTCAGTCTTTTTGACAATTCGGGTGGAATTCTTTCTCAACAGGGTGTTGAAATGCTAAACACCCTATATTTTTGTGTTTGTGCTTTTCGTATTGTACGTTCATATCTTTTAATGATACATAGTTACATTGAAAAAAAATCACAGGTCCATCAAGTTCAACCTTTCTCAATAATTTACATGTCATTCATTGACATTCATTGACATGATTAGTAATAACCCTCAATGCCATTTGTCATTAAATAATCATGTAGCCATTTTTTTTTTTTTTTAAATGCTGACATAGTATCTGCCATTACTACCTGTTGGGGTAGGGCATTCCATAGTTTGACTACTCTAACTGTAAAGAACCCTTTCCTATACTGATGTCTGAAGCGTCTTTCTTCCACATTGTTTCCTTGGAAATAACAGATTATGTGCTAGTTCTTTGTATTGACCACACAAATATATTTATAAATGTTAATAAGATCACCTCTAAGGCGTCTTTTTTTTCAAGCTGAACAAGCCCAATTTCTCTTGTCTTTCATTGTAAGTGACTCCTCTTATCCTATTTAATAATCTAGTCGCCCGCCTTTGAACCCTATCCATTTCTCCTTTTTGTAATGTGGCGCCCAAAACTGAATTCCATATTCAAGATGTGGACTTACAAGGGATTTATAGAGGGGTAATATTACATTTGAATCACAGGTTTTTATCTCCCTTTTTATACACCCTAAAATCCTATTTGCCTTTGCAGCTGCTGCTTTACATTGATTACTGCTGCTTAGCTTATTTGTAACCAGAGTACCATACCTCCTAACCATCCCGGCTTGGAGGTTGCCAACGCTCCGGCCAGGGATTCCGACATCTTAAAGGAACAGTGTCATCACCCAAAATTTTTTTCATATGTTCAAGATGTTAGTGCTTTATTAAAAACGTTTATATTTATTTGTGTGTTTGTGTTTTACTTTTTCTTATTTTTACACTTTTTCTTCCCTATGGGGGCTGCCATTTTTTGTTCCATTTCTGTGTGTGTCGATTAACGACACATACAGACATGGAATACGGCAGCCACAGTCCCATAGGGACTGCGAACGGCTCCCGTCCCATTGACTGCAGTGTACGGCGTCTGTGTGGGAACTGCGCATGCGCCGCTCCCACACAGTCCTATTCGAAATTGGCGCCGTCCGGCGCCATTTTCCTGTGGACCGGAAGTCGCGGCCGGACAGTAATATTACTACTTCCGGTCGCGGCTTCCGGATTTGTGCACTTGCACCAGCGGCAGCAAACGGAGCGGACGGGCCGGAGGGAGCCGCGGCGGCAGGAGCAGGTAAGAGATTTCAATGTATGTTCGTGTTTGTGTGTGTTTACTACTGTATGTAAACCTACTACACTGTGGGTTAGCTCAAAAAATGGCGACACACAGTGTAGGAGGTTACATCGTTCAAACCCCTCGTTTATCCCGGCACTAGCCAGGATAAAGGAGGGGGGAATGCTGAGAGCTCACTAGAGCGAGGGCTTTTAACCCAACGTTGCAATGCTGCAATTTTGGGAACAGCTCCATCTAGTGACCAAAAATGGGTAGTATTATAAATTAGAAATAATTTATAATATTTCCTGGACTCGTGCAAAAAAATAAAAAAAATGTAAACAATGTTTAATCACCCACACACTAAATGTTTAATTTTTTTAAAAAAAAACATGTTTTTCTGGCAACACATTCCCTTTAAATATGGACAATGACGTCAGGGACACCAACTAGAGTGGAATCCTCGGATAGCTCCACCCTGCCTGTAGATAGTGCTAACACTCCCTATAGATAGCTCCATTGTAGATCCCTCTAGGAGTGAAATCTACAACCAGAGCATCGGCTACATTGTGGCCGGGGATTCCACTCCAGGAGAAGCCCCTGCCATCACTGTCCATATATTTACAGTGACGCCAGGGGCTTCTTCTGGAGCGGAATCCCCGGCCACGGTGTAGACAATGTTCTGGCTGGGGATTTCGCTCCTAGAGGGAGCCGCAATGGAGCTATCTATAGGGGGTGTTAGCGCTATCTACAGGCAGGGTGGAGTTAGAGTAGAGTCCTCGCCAGAGCGCTGCCATCGCTTTGCTCGGGGATTCCCCTCCTGGAGAAGCCCGTGGCATCACTGTCCATATATGGGGGAAAATATGGACAGTGACATCAGGGGCTCTTCCTAAAGTGGAATCCCCGGGCACGGTGTAGCTCCTCCTCCTAGGGGGAACTGCATTGGAGCTATCTATAGGGGGTGTTAGCTCTATCTACAGGCAGTTTGGAGCTATCCACAGAGGTGGATTAGCGCTATCTACAGGGGCACTGTGGCATTAAATGGGCACCATCTACATGGCCAATATGGCACTATATGGGTACTGTGGTGGTATGTGGACATTGGCACCATCTATGTGGGCACTATCTAAAGTGGGTACTGTGGCACTATCTACAGGGAATTATGGCACTATGGAACATTAGACTATATTGGGGCATCTGTGTGAGCATTATACTGTATGGAGGCCGCTATGGGGGCATTAAGCTCTATGGGGGCAGCTATAGGGGCATTATGCTGTATGGGGACAGCTATGGGGCATTATAATGTATGGGGTCATCTATGGGGGCTTTATACTGTATGGGGGCATTATACTGTGCAAGGGCATCTATTTAGCATTATACTGTGTGGGGGGATGCTATTTGGCATTATACTGTGGAGGGGCAGCTCCAGTGTTATTATACTGTTTGGGAGTTCTATGGGGGCATTATGCTGTGAGGAGGCACTATGGGAGTAGGATACTGTGTACGCTGATCCAAGTGTGTATGGGTGGGGATTGGGCGGGGTTAGAGGCGTGGCTACACACATCGGTTGTTCCTCTTTGCGATACTTCAAAGTTGGGAGGTATGGAATACCCAGGTCCTTCTCTTGTTCCGTTATCCCCAGCTTTATTCCATTTAATGTATATGAATTTATACTATTATTGTGTCCTAGGTGCATTACTCTACATTTATTGACATTAAATTTCATCTGCCATGTTTTTGCCCATGCTGCTAGCTTATTTAAGTCTTTCTGTAAAATTTTATAGTCCAGCTGAAACTGACTATAGCAGTATCGTCAGCAAAATCTGACACCTTGCTATTAATCCCATCTACAAGGTCATTAATAAAGAGATAAAACAGAATCGGGCATAACTCTGATCCTTGTGGTACCCCACTGCTTACTTCAGCCCATTTTGAGTAAGTACCATTTATAACGACTCTTTGTTTTCTGTCCGTTAACCAATTCTTTACCCACCTTCATACATGGTCCTGCAGTCCCAAGAATGGTCCCGCTGTCACAAGAATGTTGTGTGAGGGGAGTTCTGGAGACGGGGCATCATGAATGGCTGCATTTTAACATGGGCTTCGGGCTGCTGGTGGTGAATCCGCCTGACAAAGGCACCTTTCGTAGCCTAGGAAAAATTGGCAAGGGCAAACAGGGGCCCAAACCCCCACCAACTCCATCTGCCTCAACAATCGCCAGAACTCATTCTGACTGGGGACACTCCACCAAATTTATCACCTCCTGATAGTCCTATATCCACCTCACTTATGGACAAAGACCACGCTACTGTAGTAGCAGAGGAGGTATCTCGTTTACTAATGCCGCACTTTTACAAATGGAAGGATTTGATCCATGCCTCCATCAACTCGGCATTGGCACAAATCACCGCTAACACACAGAAAATAGCAGATCTGGAAAATCGGATTCTTGCTTGTAAAACCACAATGTCTGAACTGGACAATTCCATGGCTCAACGTCAAAAAACTGAAATTATTCTGAGGGACAAATTGGAGGACCTCGAAAACAGAAACAAATGTAACAATCTTCGCTTTGTTGGAATCCCTGAGAACGTTGTCGGTGAGGAACTTACACAGGGCTTGTTTTAGACAAATTGTGGCCCTGGGCAAAGTTAAAAGTGGGGCCCCAAATGCTGAATTACTGTATCAATAATGGAGTAAATTCAGAAGGCGATGTGCAGAGAACTGCATCGCTGATTCTAGCGCATCCAGGAGTGTTGGAAGCCCCAAAGCATATGTCCCCCCCTCGTTCAAAAAAAATAAATATCTATATACATATACATTTTGCGTAGGCCAACGTGATGCAGTAACGTGATTATGGTGGCCTGCGCAGGGACTCCGTCACAGCGTCTTATAGGCTACAGGCCTAACGTGAATGAATACCTATAAATGTACATGTGGACGAATCATGCATCCACAAAGGACAAAAATGGAAACAAGTACAAGTATGTACATTGTAAAAATCACATCACTTTATTGAAATACATAAAAACATATTGGCCATCAAGACCTAAAATGAGACACACAGTTAAAATACAAAGAAGTGGGGAACACCCTATTATGACACAATAGAATATACTCAGAAAAACCCAAATATAAAAGGTAGTTCAGAAAGGCATACTATTAATGGAAAAATCCAGAAACCACTGCTGTAATATAAGTTGCCATGCCAATGCAATGACACAATCAATGGATGAGCAGCAAGTATACAAGGAAGGGAACATACAAGACACACAGGTATATGTGTGAAAGTATAGCAAGGGAGTAACCGAGATTCAAACCCGGTCCCAAAGAGTGTACCAACCAGTATAAGTCATAATAATCCTTAGGGAGAACACCACACCGTGAGCCCCGACGCGCGTTTCGCGGTAGCTTTATCAAGGGGTAAAGCGCGTCGGGACTCACGGTGTGGTGTTCTCCCTAAGGATTAATAACGACGCCACCGTGCATGAGGGGATCCAATGGAATGGATACGAAGAATTGGCCCTCCACAGGGGGAGAGAGACAATAAACCATAGCGTAGTATATAGAGTGGGTGATCAAAGAACGTATTCTAAGGGCATACAGACAAGCCAACAAACTTCTCATCTTCCAGAACTTCTCTTCGGCAGTCTCCTTGAAGCGGAAAGTGTTCACACCAATCTGCCGTCACCTACATGACTGTGGAATACGGTTTCAACGTCTGTATCCGGCGAGACTCAAATCAACCCAAAATGGCAGACTCAACATTTATGAATATCCTCTAATGGTTCGACGTCAATTTCTGAGAGACAATCCTGGCTGACCTGCACTCAAAGTTACATAGTTATCTTGCACTCCTCCCATTCTGCCCTAAGAGCCTCTTTATTGTAAGTAGATTAAGCAGTAAAGCAGTAATGCATATATTTAGTGGCTTAGGTGACATTGGTGTTCACAGTGTGCTGTTGCCATTTTCTTGTGTGCTGTATAAATTTGTAGTCACAGGAGTTCTTGCACCTTCATACACGTTTTGTTTCATTTTGTTAGAATTTGCTGTTCAAACTATTGTGTTGTTTATGTGAATCATATATGTGGGGTTAGTGACTGCCTCCATTTTTTGATCTTGCACTCCTCCCATTCTGCCCTGGGTGATTTTAATTTGTTTAATGCTGGTTCCTACCATCCCCGGATATATGTTGGCTTAGTCCCAGTTCTGGGTGTATGTGCAGAGTAGGTTCCCACCTATAGAGGACGCCTTATCGTGGCAGGTTGACCCAAACAATTTGATCAAAATGTGCGCTAAGAACCTCCCTATTGTAAGTCGTTTTAGCAGTAATGCATATTTACTTATATTTAGCGGTTTAGGTGTTATTGGTGTTCGCAGTGTGCTGTCGCCATTTTCTTGTGTGCTGTGCATAGTTACATAGATAGTACGGTTGAAAAAATACTTTTGTGCATCAAGTTCAACCAAGGGATAGGAAAAAGGGAAGGGATAAGGGTGCCCCTTGAGAAAGCCTTACTGGCGAAACGTGCGTCGGGGCGCTACCTCACTATTTGGACCACTTGACTACACGTTGTATTTATGGGTAAGGCATTGTTTTTGACAATTCATCTTTGTTTTTCAACCTTTTTAATGGACAATTTGTACACACTAGTCCATTAGGTTATTGACCTTCTTATAACTTCCTCTGGGCTACACCCCCTTTGTCCATGATTAGACCTTTGTCACATACTGATCATCTACCCCTATGAATCTTTAGGGTGGTTATTTACTCAGTAAATTGAATATGTAACATGTTCTTTGTGGCTAATATGTGTGTATCTTTAGCTGCGGCAATCCCTTAACAGTATATATTTTGTTTCATGAATATAAGCACTTAATGTTTTGTAACCAGTGTGGTGCTACTGTTACCATGAATGTGGTCCATATACAGATTTCGTTTTTATATCCTCTGTAGTTTTTACATGAATATAATAAAATTTATATTTTTTTTATTTTTCATTATTTATAGTGTTTGACTCCTTTTTCTCAGTGTCTATCAGACGGGACTTTGGCAGCAGGCAGGCACCAGGCATAGACTCAGCGCAGCACGACTCCAATACTATACGGCACTTGGACCAGGATAACACGGGATGCAGGTTGCAGGAACGGGAACACTGGGAACTGGAAGACACTTAAGGGACCATTTGCATAGATGAACATAGGTAACGACAACAAAGCTCAGGCAAGGCAGAAAGGGGCAGAGCCCTTCTTATAGTCCAGGATCATGGGCTAATTAATTAACAGATTCAGGTGCGCGTGCTGGTCCTTTAAGACCGGGCATGAGCGTGCGCACGCACCCTACGGGACACAGCAGAGCGAAGCGGAAGTGAGCGCTGGTGTCTCCTGAGGAGGAGATGCGGGCAAGCGCTCACGGGACCATGGCTGCGGCCGTCAGGGTGTGAGTAAACCTGACGGTCCACAGACATGGATGTTACAGCTTGTCACCTCTGAAGATTGAACCTTTTTTTCTCCAGACGGAGGGAATGCCCCCTTGTCTTTTGAGGGGGTTTTACATGTAACAGGTTTTCACTATATTTCTTGTATGGAACATTCATGTATTTATATAACTTAATCATGTCCCCCCTTAGACGTCTCTTTTCAAGGCTAAATAGGATTAATTCTATTAATCTTTCCTCATAACTTAGATTCTCCATGCCCCTTATTAGTTTAGTTGCTCTTCTTTGTATTTTTTCCAACACCAAGGCATTCTTTCTATGAACTGGAGCCCAGAACTAAACTGCATATTCTAGATAAGGCCGCACTAATGCTTTGTAAAGTGGTAATATTATATCCCTAATTAAAAAATGAAAAAAACAGACAAAGCGCGCATAAGTGCATCAAACAATATAGGCTTTGGGTAGTGAACGGTGGTCAAATATGCTGCCTGATTCTGTAGTGCTTTGAACACAACATCCAATGTGGAGAATGAGTCAGTGCATTGCAGCCTTGGTTCCGGTCTGGAGCAGAAGTTTGTCCAGTGTTGTCATGGAGAGTTAACAGGAGAATAACCAAATACTCAGCCTGGCGCAGCCACAGTCAAGAGGTTATTGATACCACTGTTCTGAATGAATGGACAGATTCTACGATGTAGGCAAAAACAATTTATTAATGTGCACGACAACGCGTTTCTGGGCTGAACCGGCCTCTTCTTCAGGTTAAGTACAAATAATAAGAATGCTATACAAGCATATAATTTATATACAAAAAAGGCTAGGTGTTGGAACGCTGATCAAGTTTAAAGGTCCCAGACATCAGGTTGGGTGGTAGATGAGCAGTTCGGCATAGATAACAAATGTCTAAATTTCTAAATTATTTTAAAACAAAAGTACAGTGTTTTGACTTATTAAAGACATATTAACAGAAATTGTAGTGAGGAACAGGATTTCAAGCTCTGTGCACAGGATCTGAGTGAGAGATTCAAATCGAGAGGTTATCCTCAAAAAATTATTTTGAAGGCTTACTCAAGAGCAGCAAAAAGCGATAGAACACAGACGTTTACACCGAAAGATCGTGCCAAAGATGACAAATTAAGGATTATTACGGTTTACAATAGCCAATGGAAGGACATTAACAAGATATTGAATAACAACTGGAATGTTCTACTATGTGAACCTAAACTTGTCCCACATATCACTGAGAGACCTCTCCTAACAGCGAGAAGAGCTCGCAATTTGCGAGATAAGGTGACGAGCAGTCATTTTTTAAGACCAACAACACAATTGGGGAGGGGCACTAAGCTTATAGGTTCATATGCTTGTGGTGATTGCAATATATGTCAATTTGTCAATTCTAATAACAAATATATAGATCCGGTTGACAAAAAGCAATACCCTCTTAAATCATACATTAACTGCCGAACAAAGAATGTTATTTATGCAATTATTTGCTCCTGTCCCAAGATCTATATAGGTCAGACAAGTCAAGAATTACGTAAAAGAATACAGCAACATATATCAACCATCAGATTGGCAGACAGAGATGCCAAACAAAATAAAATCTTGACCTCGGTGGCGTCACACTTTTTACAACAACATAAAGGTAAGACCTCTAGCCTTAAAGTAATTGGTTTGGAACGTATACAGACCAATATCAGAGGTGGCAACATAGTCCCCATACTTCTGCAACATGAAGCTAGGTGGATCTACAATGTTAAATCTATGTCACCTAGAGGCATGAACGAAGAATTGTTATATACCGGATTTTATAAAACATAAAATGATAATATTCACCATGTACACATATCTTAGTTTATATATATTTCTTTACACACTTGTTTGCTTATACACATTTTTCACTCATGACCTTCATCTATATATACATATATATATTTTATATATATATATATATATATAGATTTTTTTTTTATTTAATGTTTTTTTTTTATTTTTTTTTTTCCGTTTTTTTCACCTCAACATTATGGCTCTTTTGTCTGTACTTATATTTCATTTTTTGCAGACTTTTTTGGCATAGATTACCATGTCCTATGTCCCCATTGTAAGAGTGTTGTCTAGAGACATGCTCACTTACTTTAGTATACAGCTCCATCTCCTTCCCTGCCTTTGTTGTCCCCTTTGCCTTTTCCTTCCTTCCTGTTGAGCTGGTTCTGCGCACGCGCGTGTTTCCACGTCATGTTGCCATGGTAGCGGTCCCGACGCGTGCGCCTTAGCAGTGATCTTTTGCCATTGATTTCAATGCCGCTGACCGTCCCTCCTTGCGCACTGCGCGTGCGCCTGGGCCGCCGCCAGGTGCACATGGTGTCGGCTCTGGCGCGTGCGCACTGCGCACGAACGGAGGACTATTTGTTCATTGCATTTTCTTGCTCTAATCAGGAGGGAGGGTCCATGCGACCTAGAGTGCACACCTGTGCACTAACTAATATCCTATTATCCCTCTATATAACTGGCAGTACATGCTCAGTTGTTAGCTAACCCCTGAGGAAGCCACTTGTTGGCGATACGCGTGGGGCTCTTTCTCTTCCTCCCTCTCCCCTAAAATGGTTCTCACACAGGACATGCTGATCTCATGCTAATTATGATGCAACATTTTTGTCCTTGTTCCTTTATCTTTGGCATTCGAACGTCTGCTCTAGGGGTTTAGATGAGTGAGTGGGAGTTACTACTTTGTTTGCCACATATCATGGTGGTCTGTCTCCCCTTCCCTTTGACTTGTACATGGCATTCTCTATGCCGTTTTTAAATGTTTTGAACCTCTGCATAGCATACTGAGTTCTAATCAAATAAAATATATTTGGGATATTCACATAGCTATTCCATGACTTATTGGTTTTTGCCTTATACATACCCATTCTTTGGTTTTGACATATTAACAGAAGGCATGATAAAAAGATTGCACAACACTAAGTATAGGCTTGATTAAAATATCCAATAGGCGGGGGCTATGTGTTAGGAGAAAAATATATATATATTGTGTAATGGAGATCGTAAGTCACTCACCGACAAATTTCAGAAGAGCTTTAAACTCTAAATTATCGACATTGCGATTGTTGTTTCAGTTTCAGAGACAAATAAGGTCTAGTAACAAATATAAATAAAACACTTACTCAGCACTGGTAAAATACCAGGGATAGCTGGAGGCAGCAGAACCATTTCTATAGTCACTGGACGCTTGCAGCTTGTGAGGTACGGAAGCCTGAGTGGATCAAAATTATATAAACGTTCATGTCTGCTACGAGCACCTTAACGAAGTGTATGTAGCGATGCAAGGTTAACCACATCAGATGTTTGCCCTCCTATTTCATTAGACACATATGTAGACACAAATAAGATGCAGGGATTCTTCTGTTAAAGCTGCATGGGATAAGGTATATAATGTGGAAATTAATTAATTATAAGGAAGCCAAGTTTAAAGGCCCTATTTCAGAGATATTTACTTGGTACCTCTTATATTCATTCATCCTGGTTGACTTAAAGGCAGAGATGGCAGGGGATTAGACTCAGAGATTTCTAGTCACAATTAATGTGGCACATTCTCCTCTGTATGTTGGCAGTGTGAGATCAGTGGCCCAAAGTCATTTAAACCATCAAAAACACCAGTTACTTATTCAAATCTGTAAAAATTTTAAATGTGCCCACTTTGATGCTAGCTATTATGCCTAGAACATGTTCGGTCGAGGCTTAACTCTACTGAATTTGATGCGGGTCGCCCCCTCTGTATATTGGCAGTGTGAGAAGAGTTATTCAAATATATATGTACTTATTCAAATATATATGTACTTATTCAAATATATAAAGAGTGTCCGTCTACCCACTTTGATTCCAGCTTTCATGCCCAGAACCTGTTCGATCCCAGCTGAACTCTACTGAATTTAGTGCAGGACATCCCTCTCTGTATGCTGGCAGCATGAGATCAGTGGCCCAAAGTTATTTAACCAATCAAAAATACCAGTTATTCAAATCTGTAAAAATTTTCAATTTGCCCACTTTGATGCCAGCTTTCAAACCCTAACCTTTTCGGGCCAGACTGAACTCTACTGAATTTGATGCGGGTCGCCCCCTCTGTATGTTGGCAGTGTGAGAAGAGTGGCCCAAAGTCATTTAACCCATCAAAAGCACCAGTTACTTAATCAAATCTGTAAGAATTTAAATTTGCCCAATTTGATGCCAGCTTTCATCCCCCGATACTGTTGAGGCCAGGCTGAACTCTACTGAATTTGATGCAGCGCATATTCCTCTGTATGTTGGCAGCGTGACATCACTGGCCCAAAGTTATTTAACCCTTCAAAAACACCAGTTACTTATTCAAATCTGTACAAATTGTCAATTTGCCCAATTTGATGGCAGCTTTCATGACCAGAACCTTTTTGGGCCAGACTGAACTCTACAGAATTTTATGCGGGGCATCTTCCTCTGTAAGTTGGCAGTGTGAAATTAGTGGCCAAATGTAATTTAAACATTCAAAAACACCAATTACTTATTGAAATCAGTAAAAAGTGTCTGTCAACCCACTTTGAAGCCAGCTTTCATGCCCAGAATCTGTTCAGGCCAGGCTAAACTCTACTGAATTTGATGCAGCACATCCACCTCTGTATGTTGGCAGAGTGAGATCAGTGGCCCAAACTTATTTAACCCATCAAAAACACCAGTTACTTATTCAAATATGTAAAAATTTTCAATTTGCCCACTTTGATGCCAGCTTTCAAGCCCTAAACTTTGTGGGCTAGACTGAACTCTACTGAATTTTATACAGGACATCCCACTCTGTATGTTGACAGTGTGGAAACAGTGGAATTTTATCTTTGTTTATAGGTGCGGAAATGACCAGCAAGGTGCACTCTGCCTGACTTCATCACTGCACCGCGTATGCTAGGGGAGTACAAGGCAACTGTGCATCTGCAAGAGTTGGAGGAAGCTGGTAGTGATGTTACATAGTTACATAGTTGGTACGGTTGAAAAAAGACACATGTCCATCAAATTCAACCAAGGGATGGGAAAAGGGAAGGTAAAAATGTCTACACATAGTAGCTAATATTTTTTTGTTCCAGGAAATTATCTAAGCCTTTTTTAAAGCCATCTACTGTCCCTGCTGTGACCAGCTCCTGTGGTAGACTATTCCATAGATTCACAGTTCTCACAGTAAAGAAGGCTTGTCGCCTTTGCAGATAGAACCTTTTTGTTTCCAGACGGAGGGAGTGCCCCCTTGTTTTTTGAGGGGGTTTTACATGGAACAGGATTTCACCATATTTTTTGTATGTGCCATTAGTATATTTATATAAGTTAATCATGTCCCCCCTTAGTCGTCTTTTTTCAAGGCTAAATAGGTTTAATTATTTTAATCTTTCCTCACAAGTTAGATTCTCCATGCCCCTTATTAGCTTTGTTGCTCTTCTTTGTATTTTTTTCCAAGTCCAGGGCATCCTTTCTATGAACTGCAGCCCAGAACTGAACTGCACATTCTAGATGAGGCCTCACTAATGCTTTGCAAAGTGGTAATATTATATCGCTGTCCCGCGAGTCCATGCCTCTTTTAATACATGACAATATATTGCTGGCCTTTGAAGCAGCTGATTGACATTGCATGCTGTTATTTAGTTTATGATTTACAAGTACACCCAGATCCTTCTCAACAAGTGACTCCCCCAGTGTAGCTCCCCCTAGGACATATGATGCATGTAGGTTGTTGGTACCCAGATGCATAACTTTACATTTATCTACATTAAACTTAATTTGCCAAGTCGACGCCCAAACACTTAGTTTGTTTAAATCCGCTTGCAATTCACGAACATCTTCCATAGTCTGAACATTACTACGTAGCTTGGTGTCATCTGCAAAAATAGAAATAGTGCTATTAATCTCATCCTCTAGATCATTAATAAATAAGTTGAATAATAGTGGTCCCAGCACTGAACCCTAGGGTATACCACTTATAAGCGGGGACCATTCAGAGTAGGAATCATTGACCACAACTCTCTGAATACGGTCCTTGAGCCAATTCTCAAACCAATTACAAACTATACTTTCTAAACCTATAGTCCTTAATTTACCCATTAGACGTCTATGAGGGACAGTGTCAAATGCCTTTGCAAAGTCCAAAAATACTATATACACAGCAGCCCCTCTGTCTAGGCTTCTGCTCACCTCTTCATAAAAACAAATCAGGTAAGTGTGACAACTTCTGTCCTTAGTAAAACCGTGCTGGCTGTCACTTATAATACTATTTTTTGTCACATAATCTTGTATATAGTCCCTCAATAGCCCCGCAAACATTTTCCCCACGATGGATGTTAAGCTTACTGGTCTATAATTACCCGGGGAAGACCTAGAGTCCTTTTTGAAAATAGGCACCACATTTGCCTTGCGCCAGTCCCTTGGCACTATACCAGTCACTAGAGAATCTCTAAATATTATGAAGAGGGGGACAGAAATAACTGAACTAAGCTCTTTAAGAACTCTAGGGTGTAACCCATCTGGTCCCGGGGCATTGTGTACATTTATTTTATTTAATTTAGCTTGGACCATATCTACATTCATCCAAGTCTGTATATCCACTGATATATTAACTGCACTTGCACCGGCTACATCAGCTGCTGTTTCTTCTGCTGTATATACAGAGCTAAAGAACCCATTTAGTAACTCTGCCTTCTCTTGATCCCCTGTTACCAACTTCCCATTACCACTATCTAGGGGTCCTACATGTTCAGACCTTGGCATTTTTGCATTTATATACTTGAAGATTATTTGGGGATTTGTTTTACTATCCTTGGCCACCTGACTTTCATTTTGTATTTTTGCTGATTTTATTACCTTTTTACAGTTTTTATTAAGCTCTTTATAACTTAAAAAGACTACAGCTGTACCCTCAGATTTGTATTTTTCAAATGCCCTTTTGTTGTAATGTATTGCCTTTTAATAGAAGGTGTAAGCCATGTGGTGTTTAATTTTAGTCTTTTATACTTGTTACCTATAGGAATACATTTTTTACTATAATTACCAAAGTGGATTTTAAGATCTCCCATTTATCATTTGTACAATTATTTGACATTAGTTCTTCCCAGTCTATATCCTGAATTGCAGCCCTCATCCTGGGGAAATTGGCCTTCTTAAAATTAAGTGTTTTTGCCCTCCCAGCCTGCATTTGTTTTTTACAATATAGGTGAAATGTAACTATATTGTGATCACTGTTACCAAGGTTTTCACGAACATTGACATTCCCATCAAGCTCTGCATTATTAGAAAAGACCAGATCCAACAGAGCTTCACCTCTAGTCCCGACTTCCACAAACTGGCCCATAAAATTTTCCTGCAACAGGTTGAGGAAATTTCTCCCCCTTGCAGTTGAAGCCGAACAATGACACCAATTAATATTGCGGTAATTAAAATCTTCCATTATCACTATAGTACCCCCCCTGTGCAGCCTGCTCCCCCATCCAGGAGGATGTCAATCAAGATCTGGGGGGTGCCATTTCAATTTTTGCCTCAGGCTGCAGAAATGATAGAATCAGCCCTGCTAGTACCTGTTCGGGCCAGGCTGAGCTTTACTGAATTTTACTGCATCCTCCTCTGTATGTTGGCAGCATGAGATCAGTGGTCCAAAATCATTTAACCCATCAAATACACCAGTTACTTATTCAAATCTGTAAAAATTGTCAATTTGCCCATTTTGATGGCAGCTTTCATGCCCAGAACCTTTTCAGGCCAGGCTGATCTTATCTGAGTTTGATGCGGGGCATTCCCCTTTGTATGTTGGCAGTGTGATATCAGTGGCCCAAAGTAATTTAAGTCTTCAAAAACCGTTAATTATTCAAATATGTAAAAATTTCAATTTGCCCAATTTGATGCCAGCTTTCATGCCCAGAACCTTATCCGGCCAGGCTGAACGCTGCTAAATTTGATGTGGTGCATCCTCTTTTGTATGTTGGCAGCGTGAGATCAGTGGCCCAAAGCAGGGGCGTAACTAGGAAAGACTGGGCCCCATAGCAAACTTTTGACTGGGGCCCCCCTCCCCAGGGTATCACACAACCCCCCCTTGTAGATAGTGCCTTTTTTACAGCCCCCCCTGTAGATAACGCCAAACAGCCCCCTTTGTAGATATCTACAGAGGGGGCTGTATGGCGTTCTCTACAGAGGGGGCTGTATGGCGTTCTCTACAGAGGGGGCTGTATGGTGTTATCTACAGAGGGGGCTGTATGGCGTTCTCTACAGAGGGGGCTGTATGGCGTTCTCTACAGAGGGGGCTGTATGGCGTTATCTACAGAGGGGGCTGTATGGCGTTATCTACAGAGGGGGTTGTATGGCGTTATCTACAGGGGGACTGTATGGCGTTATCTACAGAGGGGGCTGTATGGCGTTCTCTACAGAGGGGGCTGTATGGCGTTCTCTACAGAGGGGGCTGTATGGCGTTATCTACAGAGGGGGCTGTATGGCGTTATCTACAGGGGGCTGTATGGCGTTATCTACAGGGGCTGTATGGCGTTATCTACAGGGGGCTGTATGGCGTTATCTACAGGGGGGCTGTATGGCGTTATCTACAGAGGGGGCTGTATGGCGTTATCTACAGTGGGGGCTGTATGGCATTATCTACAGGGGCGCTGTATGACGTTCTCTACAGGGGGGGCTGTATGGCATTTTCTACAGAGGGGGCTGTATGGCGCTAACGCCATACAGCCCCCCTGTAGAGAAATGCATACAGCCCCCCTGTAGAGAACGCCATACAGCCCCCCATGTAGAGAATGCCATACAGCCCCCCCTGTAGAGAATGCCATACAGCCCCCCCTGTAGAGAACGCCATACAGCCCCCACCTGTAGGGAATGCCATACAGCCCCCCTGTAGGGAACGCCATAAAGCCCCCCTGTACGGAACGCCATACAGCCCCCCCCTGTAGGGAACGCCATACAGTCCCCCCCTGTAGGGAACGCCATACAGCCCCCTGTAAGGAAGGCCATACAGCCCCCCCCTGTAAGGAACGCCATACAGCCCCCCTGTAAGGAAGGCCATACAGCCCCCCCTGTAGGGAACGCCATACAGCCCCCCTTGTAGGGAACGGCATACAGCCCCCTGTAGGGAACGCCATACAGTCCCCCCTGTAGGGAACGCCATACAGCCCCCCTGTAAGGAAGGCCATACAGCCCCCCTGTAGGGAACGCCATACAGCCCCCCCTGTAAGGAAGGCCACACAGCCCCCCCGTAGGGAACACCATACAGCCCCCCCTGTAGGGAATGCCATACAGCGTCCCCCCTCCCAAAAAAATGCGACCTACAGTGTGTCCTACAAAAGGCATGTATCCCCTATCCACAGGATAGGGTATACATGTGTGATCGCTGGCAGCGATAGGGAGAACGGGGGTCTGAAAGTCCCCCGAAGTTCTCGATGACTAACCTCTGACTTCCAGCGTCTGCGCAGCTCAATAAAAATGAAAGGAGAGCTGGTCACGCATGCGCTCCATTCATTTCTACGGAGCTGCCGGCACAGACCCCGGAAGTCCGAGGTTTGTGATGGAGAACTTCAGGGGACTTTCAGTCCCCCGTTCTCCCAATCAATGCCAGCGATCACACATGTATCCCCTATCCTCTGGATAGGGGATACATGTCTTTTGTTTAATGGCAGAGCGGGAAGATAACTCCCTGCTCTGCCGTAGTCGTGTTCAGTGGCGTCGCGCTGTAGCAGCCATAGCGGCAGCTAGCGGAGCCTCCAGCCATGGTGGGGCCCGTGCCGGCGGGCAACACGGGCCCCCTCATGCCGCGGGCCCTGTAGCAGCTGCTACAGCTGCTACGGCGGTAGTTACGCCACTGGCCCAAAGTCATTTAACCCATCAAAAACACCAGTTACTTATTTAAATCTGTAAAAATTGTCAATTTGCCCACTTTGCTGCCAGCTTTCACGGGCAGAACATTTTGGTGTCAGGCTGAACTCTACTGAATTTGAGGCAGGGCATTCCCTTCTGTATGTTGGCAGCGTGAGATCAGTAGGCCAAAGTCATTTAACCCTTTAAATCACACCTCGTAGTGCCCACTTTGATTCCCATTTTTTGCGCCAGCTCTTTCTGTTTTTAGCCAATTTTAAAATGTTTTAATTTCTGGCCAGCTCAGTGCAAAATATTTTATTACTAATATAAGTTTTCCCTATAATATATTCATTAAAAAAAATGTGAATAAGAAGCTGTTGAATAAGAAACCAACTTCAGCCCTAAATAAGACACTGAAGAAATAAGAAACCAACTTCAGCATCGTACATAATTGATCACGTTTTTTTTTTTAATGCTTTTTGCATAAACTTTATGACAATTCTTTGTTTGCATACATGAAATACAATATAGGACTACAGTGTCTGGATGGCAGCTTGAAGCTGCCACGTTTAATGCAATAATAGGAGTGTGATTTTTCATGCCAAATAAGCGGGGGCTACCCCTAGGTTGTCTTGACCTTTACGTCTAGCTTCTCATCCATGGCTTCATCAGTCTGTTGTAAGATAAATATATCATATGTGTTTGGTTAATAAACATAAGAATATTTAATAAAAATAATAATAATTATAATAATAATAATAATAATATATAATTGTGAATAAACCACTTTACTCTAAATATACATGTATCCCTGTCAATAAACTGTATGTGAATAAACTACTTACTTTAAATATAGAAATATACATGTATCTGTATGTCAATAAACTACTCAATATATATATATATATATATATATATATATATATATATATATATATATATATAAATAAATATTATTTATATACAAATAGTCCAGAGTCCAGCAGAATCGGTGGCAGTAGGTGGGTACACTCCGCAGGGACTTGACCATCATCCCTTATAGATAAAAAAAAAAAGTAATATAGAAATAAAAAAGTAGGTAGCAATCCAAAGTAAGTGGAGAAATTGAGCTACTTTATTAGCCCAGATGCAACGTTTCAGCTCCACACACTAAAGCCTTCCTCAAGCAGTGTTGAAATGTACAAGCAGTGTTATATAAAGCAAAGACAATCAACAATCATCATCTTCAATTAAACTAAAATTCATATACAGTGTACAATAAACAAGTGTATACTTCATACTTTATATGTCTGCACAGTCACATAATAAATGTGCAAATATAACTATAAATAAAGTGTCTAAGTGCTGTAACATTACTTTATGCAATAAATATACATAACAGGGTCATGATCACATTTCCATAGCATCTGTTATAACATCTGTAATTGGTGAAAAAGTTTATACATAAACTGATGTATACACCGTTATCAGCATCCCCGCTATGCTACGGTGCATGTGCGGGAAACAGGAACAAACTATACTTCTAGTGCGCATGTCAGCGCCTGCGAAAGATATACCTGGAGTGTCACTGCGGCCATCTCAGTAAAGGTAGCCAATAGTGCAGGGATCGCCTCGCTGGGATACACTGTTATAGGCTAAAATATAACCTTTAAAACCCAGGAAAACAAAGGATCCCATTGGTCCACAGCCGTGTATTGCTAGGTATGGGGTCCATCCCATGCATTATGAAAATGTAAGGGATAGTGTAAATTAAATAAGAGTCAACATACATAGATTAAATAATAACACCCAATGTATCGCTAAGTGGTGCTGGTCGTTCAATTCAGAACTTAGAGTTTGTCAAGTGATACGTTATTGCGGACTAGCCACAAATGTATATACCGTCCAATGAAGAATAATTAGGAATTATGCCGATGGGTATCCCAAATATGGGTTTTCTAAAACGGCATCCTCAATTAGTGAAAAAAATATATATAGGGAATTAATGAAAAAAATAAAAAAAATGGGGGTATTAACATGCTGCTCCCCACAATATATGTGAAAGGCAATGTGCTCACATAAGTT
Source organism: Rhinoderma darwinii (assembly GCF_050947455.1). NCBI lineage: Eukaryota > Metazoa > Chordata > Amphibia > Anura > Rhinodermatidae > Rhinoderma > Rhinoderma darwinii. The sequence continues at coordinate 19,660,906 of NC_134695.1, read as the reverse complement.
GGCACATAGCACCCTGGGCGCCTATATTTATAACCCAGGTGCTTCAATTCGGCATCTATTGCCCAACCTATATAGGGAATTAATGAAGAGAATAGGGTGTTAACATACTGCTCCTCACAATATGTGTGGAAGGCAATGTGTTCACATGAGTTGGCACATCGCACCCTGGGCACCCTATTGCCATTTGAGAAAAAAACAACCCCTCACACAGCTTATTTGATAAAAAATATTTAAAAAAGTTATGGCTCTTAGAATATGGCAACACAAAAGCTAAATGTTTTTTATGCATTTGGAATTCCTGTTTTTTTGGTCACCACGTCTCTAAAGAAATTGAATAAAAACTGAACAAAAAGTTTCCTGTACCCCAAAATGGTACCAATAAAAACTACGGATTTTCCCACAAAAAATAAGCCCTTACACTGCTTTGTCGCAAAAAAAAAGTTATGGCTGTCAGAATATGGTGACACAAAATGTGCATAGTGTGTTCCAAAAGGGGAATAAGATCGGGCGCTATTTATCAGTGCGACACTGGCCACAGAACTGTGGATTATTATTATTAATTTACCTTATTATTATACCATCATATTATGCCCTGATGTACTCCGCACAGTTTACATATTTTCCCACATTATAAACTAAAATACCAGCAAAACCCCAAACAGAACTACTACCAAGAAAAATCCACATTCTAAATGCCAAATGGCGCTCTCTCCCTTCTGAGCCCTACAATGTGCCCTAACAGCAGTTTACTTTCACATATATGGCATTTCCATACCCGGGAGAAACCGCTTAATAGTTTGTGAGATATTTGTTTTCAGTGGCACAAGCTAGGCACAACATATTACTGCACTAAAATGGTAGTATAAAAACACCACGTGGGTCAAAATACTCACTGCACCTCTTAATAAATGCCTAGGGTTTCCAAAATAGGGGTCACTTCTTAGGGGTTTGTTTTAATATATGACCTCAGAGCCCTGCAATTGTGGGTTAATGCTGTGAAAAATCACTCAGTCCTGGCATATATCCAGGCAAATGATGAATGCCTTGAGGAGTGTAGTTTCCAAAAATGGGGTCACTTCTCGGGGCTTTTCACTGTACTCTGGTACATAAGGGAGCTCTGTAAATGCAACATGGTGCCCGAACAGAAATCCAGCAAAATCTGCGCTCCAAAAGCCAATTGGCGCACCTTCCATTCTGAGCCCTGCCATGTGCCCAAACAAGCAGTTCAGGGCCACACATAGGGTATTGCCATACTCGGGAGAAATTGAGTAACAAATTTTGTGGTGTTTTCTCCTATTACCCCTTGAAAAAATGAAAAATTTGGAGCTAAACCAACATAGTTTTGGAACAAATATAATTTTTCATTTTCACTGCCTAATTCTGTGGGGTCTAAATGTTCACTACTTCCTGCCCAAATAAATGCCCTGAGGGGTGTAGTTTCCAAAATAGAATCACTTCTCAGGGACTACTGTACTGGTACCTCAGGGGCTCTGCAAATGCGATATGGCACCCAAAAACAAATACAGCAAACTCTGAATGCCAAATAGCGCTCCTGCTGTGGGTCCAAACAGCCGTTTAAGACCACATATGGGGTATTGTTATACTCGGGAGAAATTTCTTTGAAAATGTTAGGGTTCTTTTCTCTTTTAACCCTTGTGAAAATTAAAAAAATTCTACATTTTCGTGTAAAAAAATTTTATATTTTTATTTTCATGGCCTTATTCCAATACATTTTGCAAAAAGCCTGCAGGGTTTAAATGCTCACTATACTACTAGTTTGATTCCTTGAGGGGTGTAGTTTTCCTAATAGATTCATTTTTGTAGGGTCTCCACTGCTTTGGTCCCTCAGGGCTTTGTAAACGTGACACAGCACCCAAAAACCAATCCAGCAAAACGAGCTGTAAAAGTCAAATGACGCTCCTTCCCTTCTGAGCCCTGTGGTGTGTCCAAACAGCAGTTAATGACCAAATTATCGTACTTGGGAGAAATTAATTTACAATTGTTGGGATGGTTTTTCTCCTTAATACTTTGAGAAAATGAAAAAAAATCTAAGCAAACTACCTTTTGTGTGAAAAAATTTAGATTTTCATTTTTAGAGCCTAATTCCAAGAAATTCAGCAAAAAACCTGTGGGGTTAAATGCTCACTATACCCTTAGATATATTACTTGGGGAGTGTAGTTTCTGAAATAGTGTATTTTTTGTGGTGTTTCCTATGTTTTGGCACCACAATACCTCTTCAAACCTGACATGGCTTTAAATATATTTTTATAAAAGGGAGGATCCAAAATCTACTAGGTGCTCCTTTTCTTCTGAGTCCTGTACTTCAGTCCAGTATCACACTAGGGCCACATGTGGGATATTTCTAAAAACTTCATGATCAGGGGAATAAATAGTGAGTTGTATTTCTCTTGTAAAACCTTCTGTGTTACAGAAAAAAAATAGATAAAAAAATAATTTATTCAAAAATAATACATTTTGTAAATTTCCCCTCCAATTTTCTTTAATTCCTGTGAAATAACTAAAGGGTTAAGAAACTTCCTAAGGGCTTCTTGAATACTTTGAGGGGTGCAATTTTAAAATGGGGTGTTTTATGGGAGTTTCTAATATAAAGGCCTCTCAAAGCCACTTCAGAACTAAACTGGTCTCTAAAAAAAAAGCTTTTACATTTGCTTAAAAATGTGAGAAATTGCTACTAAAGTTCTAAGCCTTGTAACATCCTAGAGAAATAAAAGAATGTTCAAAAAACAATGCTAACATAAAGTAGACATATAGGATATGTGAACCAGTAAATATTTTGTGTTGTATTACTATCTGTTTACAAGCAGATACGTTCAAATTTAGGAAATGTTTTCCAAATTTCCCCGCTCTTAAAGGGGCAGCGCGCGCACCGGACATCTTGAAAGACCTTTGACCCGTGAGTACCCTGGGCTATAAGAGGGGTCCAGCCCCCTAGTTCGATGCCTGAGCGTTGTTAGTTTTCCCAGTCTGTCTTGCAAATGGTCCCTTAGTGTTTCCCGTTCCTGTTGTTGCCCGTGCCTTGTTTCCCGTTCCTGTTGTTGCCCGTGCCTTGTTCCCCGTACCTGTTTCCCGTGCTTTGCCCTAGTATCTAGTCGTGCCACGTCCTGTGTTATCTGCCACGTCCAGAGGAATCTGCCACGTCCTGTGTCTTCTGCCACGTCCAGAGGAGTCTGCCACGTCCTGTGTCATCTGCCACGTCTGGAGGAATCCGCCACGTCCTGTGTCGTCTGCCACGTCCAGAGGAATCCGCCACGTCCTGTGTCATCTGCCACGTCTGGAGGAATCCGCCACGTCCGGAGGAATCCGCCACGTCCTGTGTTATCTGCCACGTCCGGAGGAATCGACCACGTCTGGCGCAACTTGCGGCTCCTGTGTCATCCGCCACGTTTTTTCGCCATCTGCTGCATCCATCTCATCTGTGCCAGAGCTGTGGCCACCATCTGGACTATTCAGGTACCCTTGTGCGGGACATTGTATTTCTGGGGTGTCCTGTTGTTTGGCCAGCTGCCTCCCCGCTGCGGCGGTACGGCCTAGTGGGTCCACTAACCCGCTCCGTGACAGTACGCTCAGGCCATGGACCCCGCTGGTCAACCTGAGACATTGACTACACAAGCCATGCTGGCTGAGATGGAGGATCTCCAGTCACGACAAGACCAGCTCCTCCTGTCGGTGAACGCCATAGCCCATCGGCTGCTTGCTTCGTCCACAGTCATCACCGCACCCGTTCCTGCGGTTCCGCCTGCTACACTTCCTGTCTGTACCGGTACCAACCCCCTGTGTTTCTTGCCGCTACCTCCACGCTATGACGGAGATCCGAGGTCCTGCAGGGGATTTTTGAATCAGTGCCTGATCCATTTCAGACTACATGCCAGGTCCTTCTGTTCGGATGACGTCAGGATCGCCTTTATCATCTCTCTCCTTACCGGAAAAGCCCTGGCATGGGCCAATCCTCTGTGGGAACATCAGGGACCAGAGACCCGGGACTTGCAGTGCTTCTTATAGACCTTGCGCTCGATCTTTGAGGAACCTGGGAGAGTTTCTTCGGCTGCTGCACCCTTGCTGACCCTACACCAGGGAGACCTCTCCGTGGGCGAGTATGCCATTCAGTTCCGTATCCTGGCTGCTGAATTGACCTGGAACAACGAGGCTTTGGTGGCTACATTCTGGCAGGGACTGTCTTCAGGGATCAAGGACGAGCTGGCTGCTCGCGATCTGCCATCTACCCTGGACGATCTTATCCTACTCGCCTCCCGTGTCGACATGAGGATCCGGGAACGTTCCCAAGAGGTTCTCCGGGGGAGAGAACTTCCCAGGCTGTATTCTGCTGTCCCGCAATCCTCCTCAGTCGTCCCACCAGAGGACCCGATGCAGAGTAATTATGTTAAATTGTCTAGCCAGGAGAGACAACGCAGGCGCACTTCTGGACTTTGTTTGTATTGCGGCCATGGAGGCCATATTGTGCGTCTGTGCCCCCAGAGGCCATAGAGACCCCATTGCCTAGGATTGGTTGGAGAGACAACACTAGGTGGAACAGAATCGAACAGAGGATTCGCTTCCAAATTGACTATTCCTGTGACCCTGGTATCCGGCGACAAGACGGATCAAGTCTCTGCCTATCTTGACTCTGGCTCTGCTGCAAATTTCATCCAGAAAGAGCTTGTGGATCATCTTCAGCTGCCCACAGTTCCCCTGGAGACATCTTTGGCTGTTGCCTCAGTTAATGGACTGCCTCTGCCTGATCCCATTATCTCTAAAACCAAGCCGTTGAAGCTCCAGGTTGGAGTACTTCATTCTGAATTTATTTCGTTCCTTGTTTTGCCCAAGGCCATCAATCCTGTTCTGCTGGGCCTGCCTTGGCTTTGACTACATGCCCCAGTCCTGGACTGGAATTCTGGAGAGGTTCTCCAATGGGGCTCCAAGTGCCATGGTCGTTGTCTGTTGCAGATCCATCCTGTCAAGCCTTCTCTGCCTCAGTCGCTGTCGGGACTGCCTCCCCATTTTGCTCAGTATGCAGATGTTTTCAGCAAACAGGAGGCTGAGACGCTGCCTCCACATCGCACCTATGACTGCCCCATTGAACAGGTTCCTAATGCCTCTCTTCCCCGTGGACGGGTATATCCTCTCTCCTTGCCTGAGTCTCTATCCATGTCGGCCTATATCAAGGAGAATCTGGAGAGGGGTTTTATACGAAAATCTTCCTCCCCGGCCGGGGCTGGATTCTTCTTCGTTAAAAAGAAGGATGGATCCCTTAGTCCCTGCTTAGACTACAGGGGCCTCAACCTGATCACAGTCAAGAACAAATACCCGTTGCCACTCATTTCTGAGCTATTTGATCGCATACGAGGGGCCAACATTTTTTCTAAGCTAGACCTGCGTGGGGCTTACAATCTAGTCCGGATTCGCCGGGGTGACGAATGGAAGACGGCATTTAACACCCGGGACGGGCACTACGAATACCTGGTGATGCCCTTCGGACTGTGTAACACTCCAGCAGTGTTTCAGGAGTTCGTTAACGACACCTTCCGAGATCTACTCTATGTCTGTGTTGTTGTTTATCTTGATGATATTTTGATTTTCTCCCCAGATCAGACGACTCATCGGAGGCATGTTCGTCAGGTTCTACTACGATTGAGGGAGAATCATTTATACGCCAAGCTGGAGAAGTGCGTCTTTGAGAAGAGTTCTCTGCCCTTCCTGGGCTACATCATCTCGGATCAAGGCCTCAAGATGGATCCTGAGAAAGTGAAGGCTGTCCTGGAGTGGCCACGTTCTCAAGGCTTAAGTGCCATACAGCGGTTCCTGGGATTCGCCAATTTCTACCGGCAGTTTATTCCTAACTTCTCTTCTCTGACATCTCCCATCTCGACCCTTACCAAGAAGGGTGTGAATGCCAAAGTGTGGACTCCAGAGGCAGAGTCTGCATTTAATAGCCTGAAGAGTGCCTTCACTTCAGCCTCGATTCTCCATCATCCTGACGTATCTCGGCAGTTCTCACTGGAAGTGGACGCTTCCTCTGTCGGTGCAGGTGCACTTCTGTTCCAGAGGAGCTCCAAAGGAAAGGCAGTAGTATGTGGCTACTACTCTAGACTGTTTTCTTCTGCTGAGCGCAATTACTCCATTGGAGATCGGGAGCTGCTGGCCATCAAATTGGTTCTGGAGGAGTGGAGACATCTTCTGGAGGGCGCTGCTCACCCCATCCTGATCTTCACCGACCACAAGAACCTCACTTACCTTCAGTCCGCTCAAAGACTTAATCCTCGTCAAGCCAGGTGGTCGCTGTTCTTCACCCGTTTTCTGTTTGTGCTCCACTACCGTCCCGCAGACAAGAATGTGAGGGCCGATGCCCTGTCCAGATCGTTTGAGACGGAAGACACGGTGGAGTCCCTTCAGACCATCATAGACCCGTCCTGCATCGTCACTGCTAATCCTCTGCAGGTTAGAGACATCCCTCCTGGGAGGACTTTTGTTCGGTTGGCAGACAGGAGAAGAATTCTCCGCTGGGGACATAGTTCTAAACTTGCTGGGCACGCCGGTGTCTGTAAATCCCGAGACCTGATCGCTCGTCACTTTTGGTTGTCCACGCTACCTAAGGATGTTCTGGACTTTGTCTCTTCTTGCACAGTGTGTGCCTCTAACAAAGTGACTCACTCCAAGCCTGCCGGCCTGCTTCAACCTCTGCCTGTACCCAATGCCCCCTGGCAGCACATTGCGATGGACTTCGTCACAGACCTTCCCCCCTCAGCAGGATGTAACACTGTCTGGGTGGTGGTGGACCGGTTCTCTAAGATGGCTCATTTTATCCCGCTGACCGGCCTACCTTCTGCTCCTCGTCTGGCAAGTCTCTTCATTCAGCACATCTTCCGCTTGCATGGCTTGCCTCTTCACATTGTGTCCGACCGGGGGGTTCAGTTTACCTCTAAGTTCTGGAGAGCCCTCTGGAAACTCCTGGATGTGAGATTGGACTTTTCCTCTGCCTATCACCCCCAGTCAAATGGGCAAGTTGAGAGGATCAACCAGATCATGGAAAATTATCTCCACTTCATCTCTTCACAGCACGATAACTGGGTACAGCTTCTACCATGGGCCGAATTTTCTTACAACAACCACACATGTGAGTCCACCACTTCCACTCCGTTTCACATCGTGTACAGTCAACATCCCAGAGTCCCTCTTCCTGTGTCGACTTCATCTCAGGTTCTCGCTGCTGACTCTGCATATGGGGACTTCCTGCAAATCTGGCAACAGACCCGGTCCTCTATTTTGCTGGCAGTAGATCGCATGAAGCGAAAGGCAGATACTAAGAGAAGAGAGCCGCCTCAGTATCTTCCGGGGACTAAAGTCTGGCTGTCCTCTCGGAACATTCGCTTGAAGGTGCCCTCATACAAGTTCGCTCCCAGGTTCCTTGGACCATTCGAGGTCCTGCAGCAGATCAACCCTGTCGCCTACAAGCTTCGGCTGCCTCCTACCCTCAGGATTCCCAACTCCTTCCACGTCTCCCTCCTGAAGCCTGTGATCCTAAACGCTATTCCAAGACTCCCAGCCCTGCGGTTGCTCCGAGCGGCTCCTCGGACATCTTTGAGGTAAAGGAGATCTTGGACACCAAGAGAGTGAGAGGAAAGACCTTTTATTTGGTGGATTGGAGGGGGTTTGGTCCCGAAGAGAGGTCCTGGGAGCCAGAGGAGAACCTCAATGCCCCTACTCTTCTAAAGAAGTTTCTCTCTCGCTCCGGTCCCAAGAAGAGGAGGCGTAAGAGGGGGGATACTGTAATGTCCGTGGCTGCGGGCTGTCAGCTCCAGCTTCCCGCTGACAGCCGCAGCCACGAGTCGGCAAGCGCTGGCCCCAGCCTCCTCCTCAGGAGACGCCAGCGCTTGCATCCACTCACCTCCGCCGGAGCCCGCAGGGTAAATATTTTGTGTTGTATTACTATCTGTTTACAAGCAGATACGTTCAAATTTAGGAAATGTTTTCCAAATTTCCCCGCTCTTAAAGGGGAAGCGCGCGCACCGGACATCTTGAAAGACCTTTGACCCGTTAGTACCCTGGGCTATAAGAGGGGTCCAGCCCCCTAGTTCGATGCCTGAGCGTTGTTAGTTTTCCCAGTCTGTCTTGCAAATGGTCCCTTAGTGTTTCCCGTTCCTGTTGTTGCCCGTGCCTTGTTTCCCGTTCCTGTTGTTGCCCGTGCCTTTTTCCCCGTTCCTGTTTCCCGTGCTTTGCCCTAGTATCTAGTCGTGCCACGTCCTGTGTCATCTGCCACGTCCAGAGGAATCTGCCATGTCCTGTGTCTTCTGCCACGTCCAGAGGAGTCTGCCATGTCCTGTGTCATCTGCCACGTCTCGAGGAATCCGCCACGTCCTGTGTCGTCTGCCACGTCCGGAGGAATCCGCCACGTCCTGTGTCATCTGCCACATCTGGAGGAATCCGCCACGTCCGGAGGAATCCGCCACGTCCTGTGTTATCTGCTACATCCGGAGGAATCCGCCACGTCTGGCGCAACTTGCGGCTCCTGTGTCATCCGCCACGTTTGGCGCCATCTGCTGCACCCATCTCATCTGTGCCAGAGCTGCGGCCACCATCTGGACTATTCAGGTACCCTTGTGCGGGACATTGTATTTCTGGGGTGTCCTGTTGTTTGGCCAGCTGCCTCCCCACTGCGGCGGTATGGCCTAGTGGGTCCACTAACCTGCTCCGTGACACTCCTCACTATCTTCCTTGGGTGATTGTAGTTCAAGCACAACAAATTTTTTCTGTCAGTTGGCTTAATATACAATTCAATCTCTAGATCTAGACCATACATATTGACCAGGACATCAAGAACTTGAACCAAGCTTCTAGAGCTCACCACAGACTTTCACTTAACTGTCATTCAATTTCCTTAACATATAAAGTCGTATCCATGATGACAACCGCACCCCCTTTGTCAGCTGGTTTTATCATGATGCGGTCATCATGGATCAATTCCTCCAAAGCATCTGTCTCCTCCCTACTCATATTCGGGTGTTCAAAGGCGAAATGAACAATCTCTGGGAGAGTACTACAGAAATAAGAGGAGCCCACGAGGTATGAGGTCTACACTTAGACCGAACCTTTTTTCTCAGAACAACTTTCTTTGTAACCATCTTCAACAGCTATCTAAAAATTATGCTCTGGACGTTATATAGCTTAACATAGAATTTTGGAAACTAGAGATTGAATCAGTTAAAGCTAGCATTCAAGAGTCTGATGGTGCATTACGTACAATGTTGAGTACCCAAGATTGTGAAAAGCTTTTTTCGGGACTGTCTACCACCACACAGAGATTTAAATCACTCAAAGTATTACCTAAAGGGGAGAATTTATAATTGGAGCACAGAGGATAACAGGAGAGGGGGCACTCAACCCTGTGATAATAAGAGACGTAAAAAAACCTACTGAACAACATGTTCTTTGACCTAATGAGTCTTTTTTAGGGGATACACCTGGTACATCAATTCCGGCAATAGACCTACCTGGAGAAGCGATAGGAGACACCACCAGACTCCAGGATCCCCAGACAACAACCACCACTGACGAAGTGAGCCACACAGAAAAAGAGAACTTAGTGGTAAACATTTCTTCCAAAACTCCAACCTCTATTCAAACTGTGGTTTTAAATAAGGGATTATCCTTTTGTATGACTTCCCTCATGGATTGGCTCCAGTTGGAAACCGATCTGTTAAATTTTTTCAGAACACTAAAATTGAAATGTTGGTCCTTAGACCATACGTTTGAGAACAAGTCTAAGACATCAGAGATCTGTTTAAAGAACTTGAGTTTGTTTTACAAAAGTAATTTTATGCCACTGTCATAACCTGTCATTGATGCACTTGTTACAGTTGTTAAAAATTATATTGAACAACTTAAAACTAACAATGTTGATTTCAACTTTGAACACCCGAATATGATTAAGGAGGAGACAGATGCTTTGGAGGAATTGATCCATGATAACAGCATCACGATAAAACCAGCTGACAGAGGGGGCTAGTTTGTCATCATCATGGATACGACTTCATATGTTAATGAAATTGAACTACAGTTAAGTGACACTACCATTTATAAACAGATTATGTACGATCCCAAGTTTCAAATAGCTAGGCGGATTAAAACTATTGTGGAAGGTGTAAAGAACTGGGGAATTATTGATGATGGTACACTTAAATATCTTACCATAGAATACCCTAGAACTCTAGTTCTATATGTGTTGCCTAAAATCCATAAATACGCATTTGACCCCCCTGGACGACCAATCATTTTCCGGTACAGAGTCCATTTTCAGCTTATAGCAATTTTCTTAGACAAAATATTATTTGATTATTCCACTCGAGACTTTTCTTACATTAGGGATACAGTGGATTTCCTGACTAAGCTTAGTGAAGTTGAAATACCCCCGGATAGTAACATCACACTAGCCTCCTTCGAAGTCACGAGCCTCCATACCTCAATAGAACATGTGTGGGGATTATAAGCAGTAATATATATATATAGCTAATGTGCTATAGAAATTAAAATTACTCTATTGGGGATCGGGAGTTACTGGCCATCAAATTGACTCTTGAGAAGTGGAGACATCTACTAGAGGGCGCAGCTAACCCCATCCTGATATATACCGACCACAAGAACCTCACCTGTCTCCAGTCGGCCCAATGGCTGAACCCCCGTCAAACCAGGTGGTTGCTGTTCTTCACCCGGTTATAATTTGTGCTTCATTCCTGTCCTGCTGACAAAAATGTGGGGGCCGATGCCCTGTCCAGGTCGTTTGAAACAGAGGACACCGTGGAGTCTCTGCGAAGTATTATTGACCTGTCCTGTATTATTCCTGTTAATCCTCTGCAGGTTAGAGACATTTCTCCGGGGAGGACTTTTGTGCGGTTTACGCTGGTGCTCGTAAAACCCGAGATCTGATTGCCGGTCATTTCTGGTGGCCCATGCTGCCCAATGATATTGTGGGCTTTGTCTTGTCCTGCACTGTGTGTGCTTCCAACAAAGTTGCTCACTCCAAGCCTGCCGGTCTGCTCCAACCCCTGCCTGTGCCCAATGCTCCCTTGCAGCATAGAGCAATCGACTTTGTCACTGATTTTCCTTCCTTTGCAGGATGCAAATTCGGTCTGGGTGGTGGTGGATCGGTTCTTGAAGATGGCTCAAATTATCCCGGCCTACCTTCGGCTCCTCGGCTTGCGAATCCTTCATCCAGCACATCTTATGTTTGCATGGTTTGCCTCTTCATATCATGTGTGATCGAGGGGTTCAGTTCACCTCGAAATTCTGGGGAGCCCTCTGTAAACTCCTAGACGTAAAGTTGGACTTTTCTTCAGCCTATAATCCCCAGTCTAATGGCCACATCGAGAGGGTTAACCAAATCATGGAGAATTATCTTAGCCACTTCATGTCTATGGACAACATCCACAAATCCCTCTTCCTGTTCCGACTACATCCCCAGTACCAGCAGCTAACTCTGCATTTAGAGACTTTCTACAGGTCTGGCAGCAAACCCAGTCCTCTATTCTGCAAGCAGTCAATCGCATGAAGTGAAAGGCGGATACTAGGAGAAGAGAGCCGCCTCAGTGTCTGCCGGGTACCAAAGTCTGGCTATCCTCTAGGAATACCCGTTTAAAGGTGCCTTCCTACAAGTTTGCTCCCATGTTCCTCGAACCCTTTGAGATACTACAACTAATAAACCCTGTCTCCTATAAGCTTCGGCTGCCTCCTACCCTCAGAATCCCCAACTCCTTTCATGTGTCCCTCCTGAAGCCTTTGGTCCTGAACCGCGATAGTAGGACTCGTCCCGCAGTGGCTCCCAGCGGTTCATCTGATGTGTTTGAGGTGAAGGAGATCATGGACTGCAAGAGGGTAGGAGGAGGGACTTTTTATTTGGTGGATTGGAGGGGATTTGGTCCAGAGGAGAGGTCCTGGTAGCCAGAGGAAAACCTCAATGCTCCTACCCTCATTAATAAATGCCTCTCTCGCTCTGGCCCCAAGTAGAGGGTGTGTAAGTGAGGGGCTACTGTAACATCCACAACCACGGATTTTCGTTCTTACCTGCACCCCGACCCTTTAAGAGCCAGTGCACATACATGAGTAGGATCTGTTATTAGCCCATGATCATCCTGGACTATAAAAAGGGCTCTGCCCTTTCACTCATTGCCTGAGCGTTGTTGTGTTTACCCATGTTAGTCTTAGCAAATGGTCCCTTAGTGTTATCCTGTTCCCGTTGTCCCCGTGCTCTGCTACCTGTATCCCGTGCTATATCTGTTCCTGTGCCTTAACCTATTGGAGTCGTGTTGTGCCACCGGTCACGCCTGCTGATATACACCACGTCTGGTGTCTACGAATTCATCTATGCCAAGCCTCCATTAATGTTTGGACTATTTAAGGTACTATTATACTAGGACTGTTGTTTGGCCAGCTGCTACTCCGCTATGGCAGTGCGGCCTAGTGGGTCCACATACCCACGGATCGTGATAATGTATCTGTATGTAAATAAACAACTTACTCTAAATATACATGTATCTGCATGTAAATAAACTACAAATGTAAATGAATGGAGCAGCACAGTAGCAGATGTTAGAGCAATTTGTATATATTGTATAAATATCTTCAAAATGACTGCATTATATTTATATGAGATATGTATTTGATATGTTTTAATCTTCTCTTAAATTAATATATTCCTTGTCATTTTAATAGGGTAAAGATGACGTCATCTGGCATTCCAATCTAATGAATACCAGATGTGTTTGAAAGGATTCAACTAGGAAGAAAGTCATTAACTTATATAGAAGTATTTTCAAATGTACGCATTTATATACTTGGCATCATCTGATTGGTTGATGCGTTTAATTGAATGCATAAATAAAGTTTGAGCATGCCCTCACGCAGAATCTATTTGTACATCACTGTATGAAGTGTCTCCCGGCCAGTGATTTCTGTGATCCAAAGACAAATTCTGTTAAGAGGAAGCAACTCAACAAGAAGTGGGATTTGACTACTTCCACATTATTTGGAGGCCCCAGCGAGATCCCCCATAACCTGCCTGATGCGGAACCAGCGTGGAACTGCCCATTAGAGAAAGGGAGAGAATAGATATAAACAAAAATCTGCAGTTAGTAAGCCGTTGTCTTTCTATTTTTAACTCTCTCCCTACCCCTGTGGGGTATGACCTTTTCCGGTTCTGGTGGGAAGCGGGGAATCAGTGAATTTCTCTAGGATCGTGTCTTTGTTACATGTTTATATGTGTGTTTTATGTAGGCTAAGTGTGTGATTGAATGTGTGATTGAAAAATGAGGTGACTACACCTGTAGAACTCTGTGAGAAGTGACAGGTAACCACGCCTGCCCACTGATTCTGGACAATTCTTTTGCGGTTCTGATCTGTGACCCATATAAGGCTCAGACGGCCAGAAGAATAAATAGATACATAACTGCTTGTCTCTGTTACTGTCTTAAATTGTGCTTTGCAAATCAACGATGCATAGACGTATGCTTTTGTGAATGCATGATATGTGCTATATATAAGTTAAAAATAGTGGTCCTCTTTATTAGGATGTTAAAGGGGTTATCCCATTATAAGCTTCTATCGCCAATATCCCCAGAAATGCTAGTAATCCTCACAGAAAGGGTTAACAGTGAATCTTGTTGCGCGGAGCTGAACCTTAGAAAAAGTGGAAGGGAAATAGAGAAACACATGTAGTCTTTTTGCATGTACCTCATTCTGATTGGCCCCCCCACAGCTGCCTTACCTCTGCATGAAGAGATCCTGTTACACAGCTCATTCAGCTATGTCTGTTCTTATCCCCTTCCCCCTCCCCTTGTCAAAGCCTTGGAATGTCTTTGTCCAGTATTTTGAGAACAAGGTCATACACTTGGGCAAGTGTATGTAATATATAATTGTGAAATGTTTGCATGGTAAAAATTGGTAACATATAGAGATTAACTGTAATGTCCGTGGCTGCAGGCCGTCAGCTCCAATCTCCTCCTGACAGCCGCAGCCACGAGTTGGCAAGCGCTGGCCCCAGCCTCCTGATGAGGAGACCCCAGCGCTCGCGTCCACTCACCTCAGCCGGATCCCGAAGGGATCTTAAAGGAGCAGCGTGCGCACCGGACTTCTGATGAACTTTAACCCGTGAGTACCCTGGACTATAAGAGGCCTCCAGTCCCCTGTTTCTATGCCTGAGCATTGTTGATGTTTCCTATGTTTGTCTATGTGATGGCCTCCTAGTGTTTTCCTGTTCCTGTTCCCTGCATTCCATACTATCCTGGTCTAGCACTGTGCTGTGCCAAAGTCGTGTCGTGCTGTATTCCACGTCTGACCTGCTTCACCTCGCCTGACGTCTACCTGCTGCCTAGTCCCACCCGGGCCTGCCCTGCTGCTGTCCGAGCTGCCACAGGTACCTATACGAACTATAGACATTGACCTGCGCCCTGTTGGCCAGCTGCCTTACCGCCAAGGCAGTACGGCCCAGTGGATCCACAGACACTTCGTGACAGTACGCTCAGGCCATGGACCCCGCTAGTCGATTAAAAAATATGACGACGTCTCAAGAAATGCGGGCGGATATGCTAGACCTCCGGTCTCGACAGCACCAACTCCCCCAGGTGTTGAACATTCTTGCACGTTGGCAGGAGGCACAATCTGACGTTCCCCCTACTACACCTCATGGCAGTGTTGATCCTCAGACTACACCTCTTGGCAGTGTTGACCCGCATGTTTCTTTGCCACTTCCTGACCGTTATGATGGAGAAGCAAGTACCTGTCGTGGATTTCTGAATCAGTGCCAGATCCACTTCAGCCTGTATAGTAGGACATTTTCGTCTGATGGCGCAAGGGTCGCTTTCATCATCTCTCTCCTCACTGGAAAGGCTTTTGCATGGGCGAACCCTATCTGGGAGAGACAGGGACCAGAGACCCGTGACTTCCAAGCCTTCCTCCGGACTTTTCGTATGGTGTTTGAGGAGCCTGGTCGGGTCTCATCTGCAGCGGCTTCTTTGATTAACCTATGCCAAGGAGACACCTCCGTGAGTAAGTACGCCATCCACTTCCGCACCGTAGCGGGAGAGCTGTTATCGAACAATGAGGCCCTGGTGGCTGCATTCTGGCATGAACTATCTTCCAGAATTAAAGACGAACTTGCCGCCCGGGATCTGCCGTCTACCCTGGATGACGTCATCCTTCTGTCTGCCCGCATTGATATATGGATCCGTGAACGCCTCCAAGAGGTTCAACGGGAGAGAGCCCTTCCTAGTCTGGTTCCTACTTTGCAGCAACCACTGCTGTCGCCTGATGTCGATCCTCCTAAGAAGTCGGTAATAACGGACCAGTGTAAGTTATCTACTCAAGAGAGACAACACAGACGCACATCTGGACTCTGTCTTTATTGCGGTCTCGATGGTCATCTTGTGCGCCTGTGCCCCCAAAAATCCGAAAAACCTAGGGTGGCTTGGAGTGACGACCTTGGGTAAAGATGGACTTCCGTCTATATTGTCCATACCTGTGACCATAGTGTCCGTCGAGAAAATGCATCAGGTCTCTGCATATCTGGACTCTGGATCCGCTACTAATTTCATCCATAGAGACCTAGTGGACCTTCTGCAATTACCCACCACCCACCCCTCTGGAGAGCCCGTTGACAGTTACTTCAGTAAATGGACTACCTCTGCGAGACCCAGTTATAGCTGTGACCAAGCCGCTGAGGCTCCAAGTAGGGGCTCTTCATTCCGAACTTCTGTCATTCTTTGTCCTATCCAAAGCTGTTAACCCTGTGTTGCTGGACCTGCCTTGGCTCCGACTGCATGCCCCAGTCCTGGACTTGAATTCTGGAGAGGTTCTACAGTGGGGTCCTGAGTGTCAAAGCCGTTTCCTGGTGTAGATTCGTTCAGTTCAGCCTTCTCTTTCTCTGCCTCAGTCATTGGCAGGATTGCCGAGATATTATGCTGCATTTTCGGACGTCTTCAGCAAGAGGGAGGCAGAGACATTGCCTCCACATCGGGCGTATTACTGCCCTATTGAACTGATTCCTGGTACATTCGTTCCCCGTGGTAGGGTATATCCTCTCTCCTTGCCAGAGACTCTGTCCATGTCCGCCTATGTGAAAGAGAACTTGGAGAGGGGCTTCATACAAAAGTCTTCCTCCCGGGCAGGAGCTGGGTTCTTCTTTGCCCAAAAGAAAGATGGCTCTCTTCGTCCTTGTATCGACTACTGAGGTCTCAACCAGATCACGGTGAAGAATAAATATCCGTTGCCGCTGATCTCTGAACTATTTGATCGTATACGTGGTGCCAAGATTTTTTCTAAACTAGACCTGTGTGGGGCTTACAACCTAGTCCGGATTCGCCAGGGTGATGTATGGAAGACTGCATTTAACACCCGTGATGGACACTATGAGTATCTAGTAATGCCCTTCGGCCTGTGTAATGCTCCCTCGGTCTTCCAGGAGTTTGTTAATGACATTTTCCGTGACCCCCTCTATGTTTGTGTAGTAGTTTACCTTGATGACATCTTGATTTTTTCTCCAGATTCTATGACGCATCATAGACATGTCCGTCAAGTTCTGCTACGGTTAAGGGAGAATCGTCTGTACGCCAAGTTGGAGAAACGCGTGTTTGACAGTGATGCTCTACCCTTCCTGGGCTACATCGTCTCGAATCGAGGTCTCGAGATGGATCCTTAGAAGGTAAAGTCTGTCCTGGAATGGCCACGCACTCAAGGCTTGAGGGCCATACGGCACTTTTTGGCATTCACCAATTTTTACAGGCAATTTATTCCAAACTTCTCCTCACTGACTTCTCCCATCTCTAACCTTGCTAAGAAGGGTATGAACGCCAAGGTGTGGACTTCCAAGGCCGGGTCCGCATTCAATAGCCTGAAGAGTGCCTTCAGATCAGCCTCTATCCTCCATCATCCGGATGTCTCTCTGCAGTTCTCGTTGGAGGTGGATGCATCCTCTGTCTGTACTGGTGCACTCCTGTTCCAGAGAGGTGCCAAGGGCAAGTCAAGGGTATGTGGATATTTCTCTAAGCTCTTCTCTTCCGCAGAACGCAACTACTCGATTGGGGATCGGGAGTTACTGGATATCAAATTGGCTCTGGAAGAGTGGAGACATCTACTAGACCACAAGAATCTGACCTACCTCCGGACGGCCCAACGGCTGAACCCTCGTCAGACCAGGTGGTCACTGTTCTTTACCAGGTTCCAGTTTGAGCTCCATTATCGCCCGGCCGAAAAGACCTTGTCCAGGTCTTTAGAGACGGAAGACACCATGTAGATTCCACGGAACATTATTGATCCATCTTGAATTGACTCTGTCAATCCCCTGCAAGTTAGGGACATTCCTCCAGGGAGGACTTTTGTGCGCCTGGCTGATCGTGGAAGAATTCTCCACTGGGGACACTCCTCTAGACTGGCAGGTCACGCAGGGGTCCATAAGAACCGGGATCTGATTGCTCGTAATTTCTGGTGGCCCACGCTGCCCAAGGACATTATGGACTTAGTTTCTTCCTGTTCTGTATGTGCAGCCCACAAGGCCGCTCACTCCAGACCTGCTGGTCTGCTCCAGCCATTGCCTGTGCTCAATGCTCTCTGGCATCATATATCTATGGACTTTATTATGGACCTGCCTCTCTCTGCTGGATGCAGTACTGTCTGGGTGGTGGTGGACTGATTTTCGAAGATGGCCCACTTCGTTCCTCTGACCGGTCTTCCTTCTGCTCCTCAGCTGGCCAAGCTGTTCATCCAACACATCTTCCGCCTGCACGGCTTGCCGCAGCATATTTTGTTTGATCGGGGGGTTCAGTTTACCTCGAAGTTCTGGAGAGCCTTCTACGGACTCCTCGGTGTGAAGTTGGACTCTTCCTCAGCCTTACCTCCTCAGTCCAATGGTCAGGTTGGGATGATCAATCAGATCTTGGAGAACCACCTAAGCCACTTCATCTCCAAGCAGCATGATGACTGGGTGCAGTTGCTTCCATGGGCTGATTTCTCCTACAATAATCACACCAGCGAGTCTACAAGGAATACACCGCTCTTCATTGTCTATGGCCAGCACCCACGAATTCCTCTCCCGGTGACCGATACTTCCGAGGTACCAGCAGTTGACTCCGCTTTTAGAGACTTCCTATATATCTGGCAGCAGACTCGATCATCCATCCTAATGGCAGTCGACTGCATGAAACGGAGGGCTGACACAATGTGAAGAGAACTTTCTTCCTGGCACAAAGGTCTGGCTGTATCTAGGAATATCCAACTAAGGGTGCCGTCATGCAAATTTGCTCCCAGGTTCCTCGGACCATTCGAGATCCTGCAGCAGATCAACCCTGTCGCCTACAAGCTTCGGCTGCCTCCTACTCTCAGGATCCCCAACTCCTTCCATGTCTCCCTCCTGAGACTGGTGGTTCTGAACCGCTATACCAAGACTCCTAGCCCTGCGGTTGCCTCCAGCGGCCCTTTGGACACCTTTGAGGTTAAGGAGATCTTGGACACCAAGAAAGTGAGAGGAAAAACTTTTTATTTGGTGGATTGTAGGGGGTTTGGTCCTGAAGAGAGGTCCTGGGAGCCAGAGGAGAACCTCGGTGCCCCCACTCTTCTGAAAAAGTTTCTCTCTCGCTCTGGTCCCAAGAAGAGGGGGGCGTAAGAGGGGGGATACTGTAATGTCTGTGGCTGCGGGCCGTCAGCTCCAATCTCCTCCTGACAGCCGCAGCCATTAGTCGGCTGTCAGGAGGAGACAGGAGGCGTGCATTCACCTGAGCCGGATCCCGTAGGGTGCGTGCGCACGCTCGTGCCCTCTCTTAAAGGGGCAGTGTGCGCACCGGACTTCTGATTAACTTTAACGCATGAGTACCCTGGACTATAAGAGGGCTCCAGTCCCCTGCTTCTATGCCTGAGCGTTGTTGATGTTTCTTAAGTTTGTCTATCTGATGGCCTCCTAGTGTTTTCCAGTTCCTGTTCCTGTTCCCTGCATTCCACACTATCCTGGTCTAGCACTGTGCTGTGCCAAAGTCATGTCGTGCTGTATTCCACGTCTGACCTGCTTCACCTCGCCTGACGTCTACCTGCTGCCTAGTGCCAACCGAGCCTCCCCTGCTGCTGTCCGAACTGCCACAGGTACCTATACGAACTATAGACATTGACCTGAGCCCTGTTGGCCAGCTGCTTTACCGCCAAGGCGGTATGGCCCAGTGGGTCCGCAGACCCTTCGTGACATTAACGTTTACAACAGACAGGCATTTGCTAGGCCATGCCAGAGGCAGGTATCCACTACAGGCAGACCTGGGGGCACTTAGATGTGGCGCTCGCTATTGAGCACCGCAAGAAAGGGGTTAAACGAGCAGTCATTCCACAAGTACTTACCTACCTCCGGTAGCTGAGAACAGGAAGTTTTAACTGCTCCTGGCGCCGCCGATTTATTCTGATGCAGTGCCGTGAAAAGGTGTATGCATCAGACTAAAGCTCGATAGTGGCCGCCTTGAAAAGGTGTATTGGCGGTCACTAACGGGTTAACCTTCTCTTAAATTAATGTATTACCTATCATTTGGATAGGGTAAATATGACGTCATCTGGCATTCCAAACTAATGAATACCAGATGTGTTTGGAAGGATTCAACTAGGAAGAAAGTCATTACCTTATATAGAAGCATTTTCAAATGTATGCATTTATATACGTGGCATCAACTGATTGATTGATTGATTGATTGATTGATTGATTGATTGATGTGTGTAACAGAATGTATAAATAAAGTTTGAGCCTGCCCCTACGCAGACTCTCTCTACATCACTGCATGAAGTGTCTCCCGGCCGGTAATTTCTGTGATCCAAAGACAAATTCTGTTATGAGGAAGTGTAACATCCGCGGTCGCTCACCGCAGACTCCTCTCATCCTGCCGACGCCTTCCTCTCCGGAGATGCCAGCACATGTGGACGTCAGTGACCACTAGGGTGCGTACGCGAGCTCAGTCCCGGCTTTAAAGAGCCGGAGCTCACACATGTGTAAGATTGAACTGTTTGCTCTCAGATCACCCTGGACTATAAGAAGGGCCCTGCCCCTTCCTTCATTGCCTGAGCGTTGTTGTGTTTTCCCATGTCAGTTTAGCAAATGGCCCGTTTGTGTTTTCCAAGTTCCCAGTGTTCCCGTACCTGCTACTTGTATCCTATATCCCATGCTACCTTGTTCCTATGCCTTAAAGAGGCTCTGTCACCAGATTATCAAATCCCTATCTCCTATTGCATGTGATCGGCGCTGCAATGTAGATAACAGTAAAGTTGTTTTGGTTTATTTAAAACGTTTATTTTTGGCCAAGTGATGAGCTATTTTATATATATGCAAATGAGCTTTGAAATGGACAACTGGGCGTGTTTTTTTTTCTTATTTCCAACTGGGCGTGTATTGTGTTTTTAACTGGGCGTGTTTACTTGTTTTACTAACTGGGCATTGTGAATAGAAGTGTATGATGCTGACAAATCAGCATCATTCACTTCTCATCGTTCCCACCCAGCTTCTGGCAGTGCACAGACGTCTATTTGACCATGTGTGAACATTTTCCTAAGAACGGCGTCATGCAATGCTGACAGCCATGATTTCAGCTATGTGTCATTTCTATGAACTATGCAGTAGTTTTGTTAAACTTATGGTTTATTAGTTGCAGCGCGCTGTGAGCCTGGCATATTCATGAGCTGCGGGATAGCTGCACAACCACCACTGATTCATAGCTTTTACTGTGAATAGAGAGAAAGCTGTCAATCAGCAGCGGGGGAGCCTGAAGCTCATGGTTACGTCTGAATACAAGTTCACAGTGCTTGCAGCGTACTGCAGCTGGTAGGATATTAGTTCACCAAAACGACTGCATATTTACACACAAATGACAAACTGCTGAAATCAGCATTTCTGTCCCTACTTCATGCTTCTCTCATAGAGTGCATTATTAAAGGTGTTGTCCATTACCGGACAACTGATGACCTATCAACAGCGTGTTCACGCGAGAACACGCTGTGTGTCTGTGCACTGCCAGAAGCTGGGTGGGAACTATGAGAAGTGGATGATGCTGATTTGTTGTACCACCAGTGTGTCTGCTGTGTTACACCACGCCTGGTGTCTGCTGCCAAGGTCCCATCTGAGCCTAGTCATCGCTACTGTCTGAACTACCACAGGTACCCTTGCTTGAACTATAGACTTTACTTGGTACTCTGTATTGGCCAGCTGCTATCCCGCTATGGCGGTACGTTCACATAACCACAGATCGTGAGAGTAAAACACAACGCTCAGGCAATGAAGGAAGGGGCAGGGCCCTTCTTATAGTCAAGGGTGATCTGGGAGAAATCAGTTCAATCTTACACGTGTGTGCTCTGGCTCTTTAAAGCCGGGAATGAGCTCACGCGCGCACCCTAGTGGTCACTGTGGGACAGGAGGAACTTAACTGTTCGGCTGAGTTCACACGGAGCAGATACGCTGCGTAAAAGCACGCAGCATATCTGCCCTGTGCGCCGCAGGGAATTCCGGCCGAAAATCCACACCAAACTGTGGTGCAGCTTTTCGGCCGGAATGTCCGCTGCGGAAACTGCAGTATTTAGCCGGCCTGCTAGCAGTCCCATGGGATGTAACGTCATCCCAGGAGGCCGCGCTGGAGGGAGGAAGAAACCCAAACTCCTGTGTAAATATAAGATTTTTTAATGAGTTTTTTAATTCAATGGAGGAAACCCGCAACAAAAAAGCAGCGATTCCGCAAATACAATTGACATGCTGGGGAATAAAATTACGCACTTCAAGTCAATTTTTGAGCATTGAATCCTCATCCCTTGTAGGCACTACTAGCTTTTGCTGATCACAGCCGTATTTACATGTGTTGTGCCCTACATTCAGGGACCTTTCCGCGTCCATGAAGTGGCTTTGTGTGTCACCCATTGGTTTAGACACTGGCTCATTGTGTTCAGTAACACTCAACTCATGAGTTGTGGTATACCCTGTATAATCTACAACACCACTTTCAGATGCTATACTCCCCTCCATCTTGGAGTTTTTCTTCTCAGCATTTATATGCTCAGACTGTCCATCCAGAGACAATTTTTCACCGCACTGACCAGACCTCTCTGGGTTACTTCTATCTGACCCAGTAGTGGTCATCTCTTCAGCAGTGTTAGGGCCCTCATCTTGATTAGTGGTATAGCACCGCTTGTTGCAGCTTCCATGTCTAAAGCACACTCTACATCAGTATCCATTGAACAAGCCTGGAAGACCACCTCTATGGCTCCCCTCTACATGTGAAAGACCTGCAGGGGGCAGAACTTCTAAGGGTGAAGCAGTAACCCTTCTCACACTATACATGGCAGTAGTGTCCTCATTGGTACCATTGACAGCCCCAACCTCTAGGGAAATGTTTTCACGTACCTCTGGTTCACTACTGGCCGGTTCATTAGTGACCGAGGCCACAGCCACCAGCGCACACACCTCACTGACTACACTGTCCAGGAACTCATGTGCATCACTTAGGGCTACATTCACACTGGTGTGGTCGCTCAAATAAATAGGTAGATCACTGCTGCTGGATTCAGCTGACTCTGATGTGACCCCAACCACATTCTCAGACCAGTAGAGTTTATCACCACTCCACTCACACATAGCAACAGTAAGCCCATTGTCATCCATCACAGTAGCATACAGCTGGTTGCCATTAGGAACAGTGCACACATCACATGCAACAGTCTTGTTATTGTGAACCATGACCTCTAGGGGCACACTTGAGCCATTAGGAACCTGTTTTACATCACATGTAATGTCAGAGACAGAAGCATACACTGTAGTAGCACCCACTGAACATGGTTTGAAGTCTAACTCCTGTGCTTCCCCCATCCCCATGGAATGAGTAAGCGTTACATCAGTCTCAGTTTCTACAGCATAGGAATGACCTGTAGGGGGCAACATTTCTAAAGAAGCTGCAGTCACATCTATTGCACCATGCACATTTTCATCACCATCATTAGGTACGGCAGGGCTGTACTCCAGGTTACCACTATCAACAATCCCAGCCTCTAGGGAAATCTCAGATACACCTGGCACATCTGTTTCCAAGGACACATCCTCTGGGTTACCATTAGTAACAGTACGCACATCACATGTGACCCTTTCGACTTTCTCAACTACGGCCTCAAGGCGCACACCTGAACTAATACCCCCTTCTGTCTCGGCTGCTGTTTCTTTAACAGCCTGTTCACACAATGCATTAACCTGCTCAGGCTGTGTGACATACGCACGGGTTAAAGACACGTTAGGCACAATTTTTGACATTTCACTAGGGTCATCACATAAACGCTGTGCATCAAATACATGTGCGTCACTTTTAGCAGGCATTTCCTGAATCACATTATCACTTGACATCATTACAACTGGTGCATTTTCCCTTTTTGGCAGTGGAGCAGCACACCCTGCAGAGGACTTTTCCCTGTAATAGCTAAAATGCTTATCGGAGATATTGCCTTTCTCCCACAACTGCCAGAAATGAGGGAAGTCCCTTCCCTGCACAAACTCCTCATCAAGTTCCTGACATTTTATAAGTCTGTGCTGCACAGTCCCAACAACAGTTTTAAAGTCAATCAGAACGGTCTCACCCAACTCAGGATCCTTCTTCACGAACAGCAAAATGTCCGGATGCACCCTAGAGACCTCTTGGCCAAGATCCAGACTGACCAGTAGTGGAATCCCACCAACCAACCAACACTTCACTTGTTTTCTCTTGCGCTTTCTCTGGCCACCTGACCAGAGAACAATTAGGTGCACATCCATCTGCTCGATGGCATCTCCAACAGCTCTCCTTCTGCTGAACAACAGCCACCACATGCTGTCGAGGTTGGTTGCTCCCAGCAACCACATCTGGGAGATTCAGCACACTTGACTTTTTAACAGCTGCCCCACATTGCTTGGGAACACATTTTAAATTCACATAATCTGCTCGCAAACATTCCCACCATGAGTCTGGGTGGCTGCCCTTAGCAACGGTACTCTCAGTTTGTATCACAGTTATGCATGCTCTTTGCTCTTCTCTGCGAACTGTCTGTAACACCTCTGGAGTACCAGGCATCAATGCAACTGGCGTTGAAAGGCATCCACTTGGCTTGGAAGGCTGTGTATCCTTGGACAGTACTTGTGCCCTTAAAGCCTCTCGATTTGCTTCCAACTGTGCCAGGAACCTCTGGTTATCCTCCCTCTGCTTGGCATTTGCTTCCTGCAGCTCCGCATTCGTTTGCACTATCTTTTTGAGGAGTTCCTCAAGAAGACCCATTGCAATGGAAAAACAGTCTCTTTAATTGGGCTTCTGGCCCTTTAAATTTCACTGCACACTTCTTGTGCCATTTTATTGCCCAAAGCAATTCTCCGCCATATGTGACATCTTGGGGACCACTTAGCTCACAGGATCGCCATCTCCAGGGTGAGATGGTTGGCACACTTATAAAGTTCACTCCAACTCATTGAATAAAAGTTTATACTAGCCGCAGCTAGCTTTATTATCTTCACCACAGCAAGCAGTGTTACAACAAAAAAACATACAAAATAAACTCTAGGCCGTCCAGCCTCTAACTAACACATTCAGTGTCCCTCACTACGAGACACTGAGCCTTGTGCCCAGCACCTCAAAACATAGGCAGTTTGTACCTTACACATTGGTGACTCCCACAGGCTAGCATGCCAGACTGAGAGCCCTGTGTGAACAGCACACACCTCAATTAAAGAGACGTCTCAGGTGGAGCCTAACTAGCTCATCAGACAGCCCAAGACACGGACTGTCTCTATGGAGTGGAAGCCCGCCCTTCTCCTTCACACTCCAGCAAACCAGGCCCTTTTCCGGGCTTTACACCCAAGCAACAGCAGAGAAAACCCTCGCTGCTGTACATGTTCCCTGGTTGCTTAAAACCTGACAGTTTCTGCACTGTCCAGTAGCTGCACTACTACTATATATATATATATATATATATATATATATATATACTGTATATATATTTATATATAAGTGTCTGTATGTTAATAAACAACTTACCCTAAATACAAATGTATCTGTATGTACCTGTATGTGAATAAACTACTTACTCTAAATATACATGTATCTGTAAGTGAATAAACGACTTACTCTAAATATACATGTATCTGTATGTGAATAAATGACTTAGGCCTCATGCACACAAACGTATTTTTTTCCTCCCGTAAATACTGGCATAAGTATGGGTCCTTTGTCACACGTATTCCACCAGTATTTACGGACCCATGCCCATAAATACGGATCCGGTGTCACCAGTTTTCCACCCGTATTTATGGACCCGTTTTCTCTGCACTAATCGGCAGCCCCTTCTCTCTATCAGTGCTGGAAAGAGAGAAGGGGCAACCCTTTGGGGCAGAGTTTCCGCAGCGATTGAAAGTAAAAGAAGTTCATACGTACCGTTGTCTTGGTGACGCGTCGCTCTTTTGACATCCAGTCCGACCTCCCTGGATGACGCGGCCGTCCATGGGATTGGCCTGTGATTGGCTGCAGCGGTCACATGGGATGAAACGTCATCCTGGGAGGCCGGACTGGAGGGAGAAGCAGGTAAGTTAACTTTTAATACTACTAACTCCAGCGGTAGTCACTGTCCCAGATGCTGAAAGAGTTACTGCCGATCAGTTAACTCTTTCAGCACCCTGGACAGTGACTATCCCCTGATGTCGCCTAGCAACGCTCCCGCAATTATGGGTGCACACACGTAGCCCCCCTTAATTACGGGAGCCCCATAGACTTCTATGGGCCTGCCCGTGCCGTTATTACGGCCTGAAATAGGACATGTTCTATGTTTTTCAACGACACGGGCACCTTCCCGTAAGCATACGGGAAGGTATCCGTGGCCAATAGAAGTCTATGGGCCCGTAATTACGGGCCATAATTACGTCTCGTAATTACGGGCGTTTTTACATTCATGTGCATGAGGCCTTACTCTAAATATAAATGTACTGTTTCTGTGTGTGATTAATCTTTCTACCTTGTTATAAATGCATCTGTATGTGAATCAACTACTAACCCTAATATAAATGAAACTGTTGGTAAATAAACCACTTAAAGGATAACTAAACTTTTAAAAAACTTTTGACATGTCATAGTGACATGTCAGAACTTTTGATAGTTGCGGGTCCGAGCACTGAGACCCCAACTCATCATTAAAACGGATGCGATCGAGATCCCCACCATCGAATTGCCACAACCGCAGACTCCTGGCCTCCTGCCAGCATCTCCCTCCTTGGAGACGCCAGCTCGCGCGGTCGCTCTGCCCTGGACTGTGAGATAAGGCCTGCGCGCTCAACCCTTAAAGGGTCAGCGCGCACATACTAAAAGTTCCCTACCCAATTCCCAGATCACCCTGGACTATAAAAAGGGCTCCGCCCTTCCACTCCTTGCCTGAGCATTGTGCATTGTTGTTGTATACCCATGTTCGTATTGCAAACGGTCCCTTAGTTGTATCCTGCTCCTAGTGTTCCCTTATCCTGCCTCCTGTATCCTGTATCCTGTTTCTGTGTTGTTTAGTTGGAGTCGTGTGTATCATCTGCCACATCTGGTGTCATCGGCCACATCTGGTGTCACCTGCCACGTCTGCTGTCATCTACGACGTCTGGTATCATCCGCCACGTCTGGCGTCATCTGCCACGTCAAGCTCCATCCGTGCCAAAGCCTCTGCTACTGTCTGGACTCTTACAGGTACTCTTGTGCTAAAGACTTAGCATAGACTTTATATAAACTATTTGGCAAGCTGCCACTCCGCTATGGCGCAGCGGCCGAGTGGGTCTACATACCCCTAAATCGTGACACCATAGAAGCCAATGAACAGCAACAGAACCCATTGACTTTTATGGGAGAGTTTTCTAGCATGCTCTGTGACCTGTGCAAAGGTCATTGTGCAGGAAAGGATAGGAGGGGAGCTGTGTCCATCACCTACTACCAATATTGGATCCTGTTTTATCTATATAGAGGAGTTACCTTTCATCGTACTACTACCTGTGATGATAATGAGATGACTGCTGAGAAGTGATCTTTACAGAACAGGAAGTGTTAGTCTATTGTGAGACTCAGTGGCCAGAGTGATAACGGCAAGATTTCGGGATTATTTTTAAATATAGAAAATGACATAGAAAAAAAAAATCTATAAAAATTCTCAAAAAATATGTTTAACATAAAAACTTGATTTAAACAATTGGTCATTATCTGATGATACATTCTCTTTAACCCCTCCAGGACTCAGCCTGTTTTGGCCTTGAGGACAAAGCCGATTTTTTTCAAATCTGACATGTGTCACTTTATGTGGTAATAACTTGGGAATGCTTTTACCTATCCAAGCGATTCTGAGATTGTTTTCTCGTGACATATTGTACTTTATGTTAGTGAAAAAAATGTGATCAATAAATTCAATATTTATTTGTGAAAAACACCAAAATTTAGAAAAAATTTGCAAAAATTAACATTTCTCTAAATTTAAATGTATCTGCTTGTAAAACAGATAGTAATGCCACACAAAATAGTTACTATTTCACACATCCCATATTTCTACTTTATCTTTGCATAATTTTTTGAACATCCTTTTATTTTTCTATGACGTTACAAGTCTTTCGCAGCAATTTCTCACATTTTCAAGAAAATTTCAAAAGGCTATTTTTTCAGGGACCAGTTCAGTTCTGAAGTGGCTTTGAGGGCCTTATATATTATAAAGTCATTTTGAAAACTGAACCCCTTAAAGTATTCAAAACAGCATTCAGAAAGTGTATTAACCCTTCAGGAATTTCACAGGAATTAAAGCAAAGTAGAGGTGAAATTGACAAATTTAATTTTTTTTGCTGAAATTCATTTGTAAATAAAAAAAAATTCTGTAACACAGAAGGTTTTACCAGAGAAATGCAACTCAATATCTATTGCGCAGATTCTGCAGTTTTTAGAAATATCCCACATGTGGCCCTAGTGTGCTACTGGACTGAAACACAGGCCTCAGAAGCAAAGGAGCACCTAGTGGATTTTGGGGCCTCCAGAATACAGTTAGGTCCAGAATTATTTGGACAGTGACACAATCTTCATGATTTGGGCTCTGCATGCCACCACTTTGGATTTGAAATGAAACAACTGAGGTGTAATTGAAGTGTAGACTTTCAGGTTTAATTTAAGGGGTTGAACAAAAATATCCTGTGAATTGTTTAGGAATTGCAACCATTTTTCTACACAGCCTCCTCATTTCAGGGGCTCAAAAGGAATTGGACAAATTAACATTACCATAAATAAAAAGTTTTTTTTTAATACTCTGTAGAGAATCCTTTGCAGGCAATGACTGCCTGAAGTCTGGAACCCATGAACATCACCAAACGCTGGGTTTCCTCCTTTGTAATGCTTTGCCAGGCTTTTACTGCAGCTGTCTTCAGTTGTTGCTTGTTTGTGGGTCTTTCTGCCTTAACCCCTTAAGGACGCAGCCTAGTTTGGGCCTTAAGGCTCAGAGCCCATTTTTCAAATCTGACATATTTCACTTTATGTGGTAATAACGTCGGAATGCTTAAACCTATCCAAGCGATTCTGAGATTGTTTTCTCGTGACACTTTGGGCTTCATGTTCGTGGTAAAATTTGGTCGATATATTCAGTGTTTATTGGTGAAAAATTGCAAAATTTAGAGAAAATTTTGAAAAAATTGCATTTTTCAGAATTTAAATGCATCTGCTTGTAAAACAGACGGTTATACCACCCAAAATAGTTACTAGTTCACATTTCCCATATGTCTACTTTAGATTGGCATCGTTTTTTTAACATTCTTTTATTTTTCTTGGACGTTACAAGGCTTAGAACATAAACAGCAATTTCTCATATTTTTAAGAAAATTTCAAAAGCCTTTTTTTTAAGGTACCTCTTGAGTTCTGAAGTGGCTTTGAGGGGCCTATGTATTAGAAACCCCCATAAAACACCCCATTTTAAAAACTAGACCCCTCAAAGTATTCAAAACAGCATTTAGAAAGTTTTTTAACCCTTCAGGCATTTCACAGGAATTAAAGCAATGTGGAGGTGAAATTTGCAAATTTCATTTTTCTTGCTGAATTTCAATATTATTCCATTTTTTTCTGTAACACAGAAGATTTTACCAGAGAAATACTACTAAATATGTATTGTCCAGATTCTGCAGTTTTTAGAAATGTCCCACATGTGGCTCTAGTGCGCTCGTGGAATAAAACACAAGCCTCAGAAACAAAGGAGCACCTAGTGCATTTTGAGGCCTCTTTTTTATTAGAATATATTTTAGGCAGCATGCCAGGTTTGAAGAGGTGTTGAGGTATGAAAGCAATGGAAACCCACCAGAAGTGACCCCATTTTGGAAACTAGACCCCTCAAGGAATTCATTTATGGTTGTTGTTATCATTTTGACCACACCGTTTTTTCACAGCACCTATTTGAATTGGGCTGTGAAATTAAAAAAATGATATTTTTTCCATTAAGATGTAATTTTTGTTCAAAATTTCTTATTTTCACAAGGAATAAAACACCCCATTTTGTTGCCCAATTTGTCCTTAGTGCGGCAATACCCCATTTGTGGTGATAAACTGCCGTTTGGGCCCATGGGAGGACTCAGAAGGAAAGGAGCGCTATGTGTTTGTTGGAGTCCAGATTTTGCTGGATTGGTTTTCGGGTTCCATGTCGCATTTGCAGAGCCCCAGAGGTATGAAAGCAATGGAAACCCACCAGAAGTGACCCCATTTTGGAAACTAGACCCCTCAAGGAATTCATTTATGGTTGTTGTTATCATTTTGACCACACCGTTTTTTCACAGCACCTATTTGAATTGGGCTGTGAATTAAAAAAATGATATTTTTTTCCATTAAGATGTAATTTTTGTTCAAAATTTCTTATTTTCACAAGGAATAAAACACCCCATTTTGTTGCCCAATTTGTCCTGAGTGCGGCAATACCCCATTTGTGGTGATAAACTGATGTTTGGGCCCATGGCAGGACTCAGAAGGAAAGGACCACCATTTGGCCTACTGGAGCTTTTCTTGTGCTAAGTCATGTAGGCAGAAGCCCCTGAGGTACCAGTACAGTTAAAACCCCCGAGAAGTGACCCCATTTTAAAAACTACACCCCTTAAGACATTCATCTAGTGGTGTAGTGAGCATTTTGACCCCACAGTTATTGTGTAAAAGGTAATGCGCAGCAGATGGTGCAAAGTGAGATTTGCAATTTCCTATGCATATATGCCATTTCAGTGTCTGATATATTGTGCCCAGCATGTGCCACTGGAGACATACACCCCATAAATTGTAATGTGGGTTCTCCCGGGTACGGCAATACCCTACATGTGGCTGTTATTAGCTGCCTGGGCACACGACAGGGCTCAGAAGGGAAGGACCACCATTTAGCCTACTGGAGCTTTTCTGGTGCTAAGTCATGTAGGCAGAACCCCTGAGGTACCAGTACAGTTGAAACCCCCGAGAAGTGACCCCATTTTAAAAACTACACCCCTTAAGACATTCATCTAGTGGTGTAGTGAGCATTTTGACCCCACAGTTATTGTGTAAAAGGTAATGCGCAGCAGATGGTGCAAAGTGAGATTTGCAATTTCCTATGCATATATGCCATTTCAGTGTCTGATATATTGTGCCCAGCATGTGCCACTGGAGACATACACCCCATAAATTGTAATGTGGGTTCTCCCGGGTACGGCAATACCCTACATGTGGCTGTTATTAGCTGCCTGGGCACACGACAGGGCTCAGAAGGGAAGGACCACCATTTAGCCTACTGGAGCTTTTCTGGTGCTAAGTCATGTAGGCAGAACCCCTGAGGTACCAGTACAGTTGAAACCCCCGAGAAGTGACCCCATTTTAAAAACTACACCCCTTAAGACATTCATCTAGTGGTGTAGTGAGCATTTTGACCCCACAGTTATTGTGTAAAAGGTAATGCGCAGCAGATGGTGCAAAGTGAGATTTGCAATTTCCTATGCATATATGCCATTTCAGTGTCTGATATATTGTGCCCAGCATGTGCCACTGGAGACATACACCCCATAAATTGTAATGTGGGTTCTCCCGGGTACGGCAATACCCTACATGTGGCTGTTATTAGCTGCCTGGGCACACGACAGGGCTCAGAAGGGAAGGACCACCATTTAGCCTACTGGAGCTTTTCTGGTGCTAAGTCATGTAGGCAGAACCCCTGAGGTACCAGTACAGTTGAAACCCCCGAGAAGTGACCCCATTTTAAAAACTACACCCCTTAAGACATTCATCTAGTGGTGTAGTGAGCATTTTGACCCCACAGTTATTGTGTAAAAGGTAATGCGCAGCAGATGGTGCAAAGTGAGATTTGCAATTTCCTATGCATATATGCCATTTCAGTGTCTGATATATTGTGCCCAGCATGTGCCACTGGAGACATACACCCCATAAATTGTAATGTGGGTTCTCCCGGGTACGGCAATACCCTACATGTGGCTGTTATTAGCTGCCTGGGCACACGACAGGGCTCAGAAGGGAAGGACCACCATTTAGCCTACTGGAGCTTTTCTGGTGCTAAGTCATGTAGGCAGAACCCCTGAGGTACCAGTACAGTTGAAACCCCCGAGAAGTGAACCCATTTTAAAAACTACACCCCTTAAGACATTCATCTAGAGTGTAGTGAGCATTTTGACCCAACAGTTATTGTGTAAAAGGTAATGCGCAGTAGATGGTGCAAAGTGAGATTTGCAATTTCCTATACATATATGCCATTTCAGTGTCCGATATATTGTGCCCAGCATGTGCCACCGGAGACATACACCCCATAAATTGTAATGTGGGTTCTCCCGGGTACGGCAATACCCTACATGTGGCTGTTATTTGCTGCTTGGGCACATGGCAGGGCTCAAAAGGGAAAGATGAGGGGGATAAGCTGTGCGGAGTGCATCAGGGTAAATTAAAAATCAAGGGATGTATGGTAAATTTTAAAACAATCTTTCATACAGAGCCCTGGTTTTTCGGGACACGTGTCGCATTGGTATGTTGTGTCCTTCCTTATCCCCCTCTTATAGCACACTTTGCACCTCTTTTGACTTTTTCCCTTCTTGCCAGTTTGGGGAACTTCTCCTGGAAAGTGTTGCCCTGGTACGATGCGTGTGGCCTCGCTTCCAGAAGTACTGGGTGCCCCTCCTTCCTGGTCGCCAAAAATTAGGTTCTTTATAACCACCTCTTGAAATTCCAGGAAAGTTCCCCTCTGGCCTGCACATCGACGTAGCACGTACGCATTGTACAATGCCATCTGTATGATGTGCACGGCCAGCTTCTTATACCACACCCTCGATTTCCGCGTAGCGCTGTAGGGCTTCAGGACTTGATCTGACAAGTCCACCCCTCCCATGTACCTATTGTAGTCCAGGATGCAATCTGGTTTGGGGGTCTCTGTACTGGTACCTCGTACAGGTACATGGGTACTGGTGTGGCCATGTATTGTTGTCAATACAAGGACATCTCTCTTGTCCTTGTACTTGACACACAATATGTTGCTACTAGAATGTGCCCTGCTCTCACCCCTTCTGAGTGTTTGCCCAAGCAGTGTTTTAGGGAGGCCTCTAAGATTTTTTCTAGCAGTGCCGCATGCCGCAGTCCTTCTGGAAGCGAGGCACTTGAAGAGCGGGACGCTGGTATAAAAATTATCCAGGTAGAGGTGGTAACCCTGGTCCAGCAGTGGGTGCACCAAATCCCACACAATTTTTGCGTTAATTCCCAGTAAGGGGGGGCATTCTGGGGGCTGAATACTGCTGTCCTTCCCTTCATATATCCTGAATTTATATGTATACCCTGATGCACTCTCGCACAGCTTATACAACTTCACGCCATACCTTGCCCTCTTACTTGGCAGGTATTGGCGGAATTGAAGCCTCCCTTTAAAATGTACCAGGGACTCATCAATGGAAATACACTTCTCGGGGGTGTATGCTTGGGCAAACCGGGCACTGAAATGGTCTAATAGGGGTCTCAGTTTATATAAACGGTCAAAACTGGGGTCATCTCGGGGTGGGCACTGCTCATTATCGGCATAATGTAGGAAGCGAAGTATTGCCTCATAACGCATCCTGGACATGGCCATACGGTACATCGGGGTGTGGTATAGGATGTCCGTGCTCCAGTAGGTCCTAATGGATGGCTTTTTTAGAAGCCCCATGTTCAAGAGCAGTCCCCAGAACTTGCCCAACTCTGCTGCGTTTACAGGAGTCCACCTCTGGGATTGGGCATAAAATGAGTTGGGGTTCTTGGTGATATACTGTTGGGCATATAAATTAGTCTGGGTGACCATTAGCTCTATAAAGTTATCAGTGAAGAAGAACTTGAAAAAGTCCATCTCACTGAACCCTGCCGTGTTAAATTTGATGCCTGGGCTGCCCGTGTACTCAGGGATTTGGGGTTCATAATGGTCTGGTGTGGGCGTCCAAATGGGGTCACTTCGCTCAGGGGTATCACTTGTTGTGGGGTCACTTCTCTCAGGGATTTCTACTATGGTGGTGGTCCTGGGGCGTCTCCTAGGGGGTCCCTCCTCTTCATCGCTGGATGAGGAGGTAGACAAATAAAATAGTGTATCGCCATCCGACGAGTCTGTGTCGGAGGCCAGAAATGCATACGCCTCTTCAGCAGTAAATGTCCGTTGGGACATGCTTGTTGTGCGAAGACAAAATTTATATACTGCAAAAAAATAAATCCCTAACTGGGAGCAATAGGATAGCACAACTAGCACAAATGTGTGTTTTGTTTTTAGAGAGCAAGTGGACTTCCCTGACACTAAAGCTAACTAGGGCGAGGGTTCCTAACACTAAACCTAACTAAATTTTATGTGGACTTCCCTAACGCTAAACCTAACTACGGCGACGATTCCCTGACACTAAACCTATCTAGATTATTTCAAGCTTCCCTGACACTAAACCTAACTACGGTGACGGGTGCCTGACACTAAACCTATCTAATTATTCCGAGCTTCCCTGACGCTAAACCTAACTACGGTGATGGATCCCTAACGCTAAGCCTATCTACGGTGACCGATTCCTGACGCTAAATTCCCTGACACTATACCTAACTACGCTTTTTGACGGTTCCCTGACACTAACTAACCCTAATACTAAACTAACCAGTTAAATTTTCAAAATTGGCTAAACTAACTATTTTTTTTTGTTTCTTTTTTTTCTTTTTATATTTTTTTTTTTGTTTTATGTTTTATATAGAAAAAAATGAAAAAAAAATCCCCAGGGACCAAGAAATGTGGTCCTGAAGACTGAAAAGTGGTCAGTGATAGGAGATCACTGACCAAAAAACGTGGGTAGAACTCAAAGAGGAAGGGAACAGGAGTGGGTAGTGGATGGGGTGGTGGGAAGCAAAAAAAACGTTGTTTTAGAAACTTTTTTTCACTTTTTTTCACTTCTTTTCTCTCTGACTCTCTGCTCACAACCGATCTCAACGCCTCGCTAACTCCAACAGGGCGTTCAGGGCGGTTGCAGCAGGATGTGAGGTCAGAGAGAGGAAGTGACGAGAATGATCGCTGCTATTGGCTAGTTACTCACTGACTAGCCAATAGCGGCGATCGGCGAGGCGGGACCATAGTAAATGGTCCCGGCCCATTATGCTGTGATAGCATGCTGTCAGAAACAGCAGCTATCACAGCTCAGGAACGCCGGGCTCGAGCACTGCTGTGCTGAATGAGACCGATCGCTGCTATTGGCTAGTTACTCACTGACTAGCCAATAGCGGCGATCGGCGAGGCGGGACCATAGTAAATGGTCCCGTCCCATTATGCCGTGATAGCCTGCTGTCAGAAACAGCAGCTATCACAGCGCATGAACGCGCCGGGCGCGCGCACCGCTGTTCTAACTGCAAGACGTACTATTACGGCATGGAGCGCGAACGATAGAGCTGCCATGACGTAATAGTACGTCAAGGAGCGGGAAGGGGCTAATACTAAACTAACCAGTTAAATTTTCAAAATTGGCTAAACTAACTATTTTTTTTTGTTTCTTTTTTTTCTTTTTATATTTTTTTTTTTGTTTTATGTTTTATATAGAAAAAAATGAAAAAAAAATCCCCAGGGACCAAGAAATGTGGTCCTGAAGACTGAAAAGTGGTCAGTGATAGGAGATCACTGACCAAAAAACGTGGGTAGAACTCAAAGAGGAAGGGAACAGGAGTGGGTAGTGGATGGGGTGGTGGGAAGCAAAAAAAACGTTGTTTTAGAAACTTTTTTTCACTTTTTTTCACTTCTTTTCTCTCTGACTCTCTGCTCACAACCGATCTCAACGCCTCGCTAACTCCAACAGGGCGTTCAGGGCGGTTGCAGCAGGATGTGAGGTCAGAGAGAGGAAGTGACGAGAATGATCGCTGCTATTGGCTAGTTACTCACTGACTAGCCAATAGCGGCGATCGGCGAGGCGGGACCATAGTAAATGGTCCCGGCCCATTATGCTGTGATAGCATGCTGTCAGAAACAGCAGCTATCACAGCTCAGGAACGCCGGGCTCGAGCACTGCTGTGCTGAATGAGACCGATCGCTGCTATTGGCTAGTTACTCACTGACTAGCCAATAGCGGCGATCGGCGAGGCGGGACCATAGTAAATGGTCCCGTCCCATTATGCCGTGATAGCCTGCTGTCAGAAACAGCAGCTATCACAGCGCATGAACGCGCCGGGCGCGCGCACCGCTGTTCTAACTGCAAGACGTACTATTACGGCATGGAGCGCGAACGATAGAGCTGCCATGACGTAATAGTACGTCAAGGAGCGGGAAGGGGTTAAGTTTTGTCTTAAGCAAGTGAAATGCATGCTCGATCGGGTTGAGATCTGGTGATTGACTTGGCCATTGCAGAATATTCCACTTCTTTGCCTTAAAAAAAACTCCTGGGTTGCATTCGCAGTATGTTTTGGGTCATTCTCCATCTGTACTGTGAAGCGACGTCCAATCACCCTTGCTGCATTTGGTTGAATCTGAGCAGAAAGTATATACCTGAACACTTAAGAATTCATCCAGCTGCTTCTGTCTTCAGTCACATCATCAATAAACACGAGTGACTCAGTGCCCTTGGCAGCCATTACACTGCCTCCACCATGGATTACAGAGGATATGGTGGGCTTTGGATCATGAGCCATTCCAAGCCTTCTCCATTCATTCTTACTCCCATCATTCTGGTACAGGTTGATCTTAGTTTCATCTGTCCAAAGAATGCTGTCCCAAAACTGGGCTGGCTTCTTTGCATGTTATTTGGCAAAGTCTAATCTGGCCTTTCTATTTTTGAGGCTGATTAATGGTTTGCACCTTGTGGTAAACCCTCTGTATTTGCTCTCATGAAGTCTTCTCTTTATGGTAGATACTGATACACCTACTTCGATGAGAGTGTTCTTCACTTGGGTAGATGTTGTGAATGGGTTTTTCTTCACCATGGAGAGGATTCTGCGATCATCCACCACTGTTTTCTTCCGTGGACGTCCAGGCCTTTTTGAGTTCACAAGATCACCAGTGCGTTCTTTTTAAGAATGTACCAAACTGTTGATTTGGCCACTCCTAACATTAGTGCTATCTCTCTGATGGATTTCTTCATTTTTTTCATACTAACGGTGGTCTGTTTCACTTGCATTGAGAACTCCTTTGACCTCATGCTGCGGGTTCACAGCAATAGCTTCCAAATGCAAATGCCACACCTGGAATCAACTCCAGACCTTTTACCTGCTTAATTGATGATGGATTAACCAAGGAATAGCCCATGCAGCCCATTAAATAGCTTTTGAGATAATTATCCAATTACCTTTGGTCCCTTGAAAAGAGGCAGCTACATATTACAGAGCTGTAATTCCTAAACCCTTCCTTAAATTAGGATGTGAATACCCTCAAATTAAAGCTGAGAGTCTGCACTTTAAGCCCGTATTGATTATATAACTGTATATTGAATATGTTTTGGTAAACAGCTAAAATGCCAAAACTTGTGTCACTGTCCAAATAATTCTGGACCGAACTGTAGATTTTAGGCACCATGTCAGGTTTGAAGTGATCATTAGATCGCTGGTACAATGTAATTTTTGTAATTTTTGTAATTTTTGTAATGTAATTTTTACAGGCTCCTGTAACATGCTATCGCTGTTCCTTTCCCGGGTGTCAGTTGTAATACATAGCTGACACCCACAGCGTATGTTGCGGGCTCAGTGCCTGAGCCCACTCCATACATCACCCCCCGGACATGCTATTTAGTCGTGGTACGCGAAGGGGTTATTGTGCAGCGGATGGTGCAGATTGAAAATGAAAATTGCTATTTTAGTGCACAATATGTTTTGCCCAGTTTGTGCCCCTGAAGACATATACCTCATAAAATGTTAATCGGGTTCTCCCGGGTATGGCGATGCCATATCTGTGGACGCAAACTGCTGTTTGGGCACACTGAAGGGCTCAGAAGAAAGGGAGCACCATTTAGCTTTTGGAGCGCAGATTTTGCTTGGTAAAAGTTCTGCTTGGAGTTTTACTGGTATTTCAGTTTATAATGTTGGGGCATATGTAATCTGTGCGGGGTACATCAGGGTATAATAAGAAGGTATAATAATAGGGGCCCTGTGTTGCACTGATAAATGATGCCCGATCTTATCAGCTTTTGGAACACTCTGCACATTTTGCGTCGCAATATTCTGAGAGCCAGAACTTTTTTATTTTTTCTCCAACAGAGCTGTTTGAGGGCTTATTTGTTGTGGGACAATCTTTCGTTTTCATTGGTAGCATTTTAGGGTACATGCGATTTTTATTCCATTTTTTGTCAAAAGCAGGGTGACCAAAAACCATAAATTCTGACAAAAATGTTTTCTCTTTTTTTTTACGGCGTTCACCCTGGGCTATAAAATACAATTTTACTTTATTCTGTGGCTCGATACGATTATGGCGATACCATACGTACATAGTTTTGTTTACGCTTTGCAGCTTTTGCGCAATAAAATCACTATTTTTATAAAATAATTTATTTTTTGTGTCAGAATAGTCTGAGAGCCGCTGACATCTATGCGAGCATGCTTCCGTGGAGTACAGCAGAATATCTGCTGCTGAACTAAATATCGCTGGCATCCCGGCCAGAGTGACCAAGCTACAGACCCCTGATGATGAGTATTGAAACGCGTAGGGTCGGTTGTGAATA
The DNA here is from genome assembly GCF_050947455.1 of Rhinoderma darwinii. NCBI lineage: Eukaryota > Metazoa > Chordata > Amphibia > Anura > Rhinodermatidae > Rhinoderma > Rhinoderma darwinii. Next base: position 19,622,747 of record NC_134695.1, on the reverse strand, counting down.
GGAATTTTTTAGCATTGGGAACACTAGCATTGTTTGTATACCTCAACACTAGGAGCTTCCGGTGCGGTTATCACGGACTCTAGTGTGAATTAGGGTCAAGACTATTGTTATGCCCATTTTTCAAATGCTGATTCCGTATTGATATTCTTGTTGAACACTGAGCTATAGTAGGTTCACAATTGAATTAGAACTCAGAGTTTATTATTTAATACGTTTTTATACACACGGTGGGGCTTCTTCACAGTGGTGATTGTACCCCTGTTTTTAGAGAGTTATAAATAAATGTTATATTTTACTCATATATCACACCAGTGAATCCTTTAAAATTGTTATGTTGTGGGAGCACAATTGAATATATCTTTGAAATACAGTGAATTATACAGAATAGTCTGAGAGCCCAATTTTTTTTTATTTTTCAGTCAAAAAAGCTGTGTATGAGCCTGTTTTTTTGCGGGACGAGCTGTAGTTTTCATTGGTACTATTTTGGGGGTACATGCGACTTTTTGATCACTTTTTATTCTATATTTTGGGACGGGTGGTGACCAAAAAATAGTGATTCTGGCATTGTTTTTTACTTATTTCTTTTGCGGCAGTCAGCGGGAAAAATAACATCGTTTTAGGCCCCATGCATACGAATGTATTTTTGCGGGCCGCAATTCACCCGCAAATCTGTGGGTGAATTGCGGCCCCATTCATTTCAATGGGCCCATGCACACGAACGTGGTTTCCACGGTCCGTGCATTGCCCAGGAGCCTGGGCCGCAAATAGATAGGACATGTATTATTACGGCCGTGTTTTGCAGTCCAGGCTCATAGAAACAAATGCATGCTTCTATGTGCACGTCCCGCGATTTGTGACATGTGACACTCCGCGGTTGTCCGAACACGATCACGGCCCATGCACACCATTACGGTCGTGTGCATGAGGCCTTATTTTTGGGTTGTGATACAAAATATGTGTACTTTTTTTAACGTGTTCATTTTTTTCCTATAATAAAACACTTACCCATTATAGGGAAAAATAGCATTTTTTTGTTTTTAAAAATTATAACTTTTATTTTTACACTTTTATAACACATTTTTATTACCTTTTTTTTACTTTTTTTTTTGTTTGTCCCACTAGGAGACTTGAAGACTTGCAGCACTGGTTGCTGCTAGAATACATAACACTACCTACGTAGTGTAATGTATTCCAACTGTCATTGTGACGTGACAGTCACTCTGACAGGAAGCCTAGTTTTCCATACATGGCAGCCCTTCTAATCGACCGCCGCATCTAAGGGGTTAATTGTTGAAATCAGCGGTGATCGGCCACTGATCGGCAACAGGAACAGCCAGGCAGACACTCTACACAGTTAACCGTTGCTGCGGTGTAATGCCACGCAGCAGTTAACTGTTAAAGCGCAGACGTAACTGCACGCCCAGGTGCGTGAAGCTACAGCTCACCTAGACGTGCATTAACGCCAAGGTGCGGGAAGGGGTTAACCTATATACAGTATATGTTTAGCTGAATGTGAATAACGACTTAACCTATATATATTGGGTATTGAGTGCAGAATGATTGGGAAAAACGTGAATTTTTTTTTTATTTTGCCCAAGGCCTCAACATAAAAATAAATTGAAAAAAGTTAAAGGGTCTGAAGACTATCCAAATGCATTGTATATATACATTATATACATGTGGTTCTGTATATGAATATACATACTTATCTATATTAATGAATAGCACAAAATTAAAGAACTAATAAAAAACATTGGGCCAGATTTACTACTGTGTCTAGGTCCAGAGATTGTTGAAAAATGTGCTACATTTTGGCGCAAATTGGCGCAGTTTGGTGCAATTTGCTGTTTGCACATCACAAGGAAAAAATTAACATGCAGCATGCACCACTGTGATAAATTCTGCACATTTTGTGACTGCCTGGTCTAAGTTTACGTTCTATAACTATTAGGGCTTATTCAGACGAACGGGATATACATCCGTGCAACGCGCGTGATTTTCACGCGCGTCGCACGGACCTATATTAGTCTATAGGGCCGTGCAGACAGGTGCGTGATTTTTACGCTGCGTGAGTCCGCAGCGAAAAAGTCACAACATGTCCGTTCTTTGGGCGTATTTTGCGCATCACGCACACATTGAAGTCAATGGGTGCGTGAAAATCACGCATGCCACGCGGAAGCACTTCCGTGGGACAAGCATGATTTGCGCAACAGCTGTGAAAAGGATGAATGAAAACAGAAAAGCACCACGTGCTTTTCTGTTTACAAACATCCAAACGGCATGTCATAATGATGGCGGCTGCGAGAAAAGCATGCAGCAGTGCATCATACGGGGCTGACCCACGGAGCTGTCAAGTGCCTTTTGTGCTCGCAAAACGCCACGTTTTTTCGCGTGCAAAATGTACACGCTCGTGTGAATCCAGCCTTAGAAAGCATTAGTAAATGTGGCCCATTATATTGTTAGCAAGTAAATGGTTACATTACACTATACTGGGCCTGCTCAATAACTGTCTACACTTACCGATTTTTCGGTCCCCAGCTCTATCAGACTCTCATTGGCAGCTACACTGATACTACCCCGAGCTCCTCGAGATACTAATAAAATCAGACACAAAAATTAACTGTATATAAAAAATAAATAGATATAAAAAATATCACAACGACATTATCACAAATGAAATCTTATCTTTTGTATCTCGTTTCTACGTACTTCAAGAAAATGAATTGCGCTGTGCACAGGTTTCTTTTTGTTAATCCCAGTAGCGCTTTTTGTTAATCCCATAGTTGTCAGTTAATGAAGGGGATGACCCGCACCAGTATGGCACAATGAATCTAGTTTTGAGGATTCTATTACATTCTCATAACTTAAATTGGTGGTAAATTATACCGGTAAGATTTTAATGTAAAATAGAATTGTGAAAATGTTTATTTCTCACCAGAGAAATGGATCCCCTAAACTGCAAATTGGTTCTTCACCCTTAAACCCACAAAGAAGCATGGACTTTCCCTGTCGGATTCACAGAATAGTTACGGATTGGCGGCTTATGAGTCAACAGAATAACAGTCTGGATGCAACAAGCCAGAGGATGAGACAGAATCGTAGTCAGGAGTCAGGCCACGAATCGCCAACAGACGTAGAACCACAGGAACCAGGTGGCAAATACAAGGGACAAAAGACACGCGCAAACTAGGAACAAGACTGAGGTCAAGATCAGGGTCAGAACCAGGAGTCTAGACCAGAGTTTAAATGCAATAGGAACAATAGTAGGACAAAGGATGTATCTTGATTTGCAGGCAATGTGCACAAGCCGGAGTATCCTTTAAATAGGCCACGTGTCATTTTCTATTGCCGGTTGCTTTGGCAACCACCTGCCAGCAGAGAAGAAGAGTCACGGCCCAATCTAGCAGAGCTCTGGCGGAAGATAGATGCCATTGTAGGAAAGAAAGAAGCATTCAGACACGGCCGTCGGCTGGAGGGGACTTGCTGCAGGAACGGAGTATGGTAAGTAACAGTACCCCCGTCTCAGAGCTTATCCTCTGAGAGGGATTCCAAGAGGCTTGAGAGGAATTCCTTGACCAGCTGTGGGGCCTAAACATCCTCCTGAGGTTCTCCCTGAGGACCATATTCCCTCCAGTCAATTAGATAATAAAGATTTCCACATATTTTCTTACAATTCAGAATTTGCTCAGCTTCAAAAGCTGATGAGAATTTGAGACCAGAGGTAGAAGAAATCCTGAACTTAGTGGAAAACCTATTATTTACCAGGGATCGAGGAAGAGACATATGGAAACTATTAGGAATCCGGGGAGAAGAAGGCCACTTCGGTAATTTGGTTAATCTGCTTAAGTACTGTACCTGAAAGGGCCCAATAAAACATGAAGCAAGTCTATCAAATTTAACTTTAAAGGGGTTTTCTATATTGATGGCCTATCCTTAGAATAGGTCATCAAAAAAAGATCGGTGGGGGTCAGACTTCCGGCACCTTCATTATCCAGCTGACTCAAAGGGCCGCAGCGACAAATGCCATAGCTTCTTCGTAGTTAACCAGTCACAGCGCCATACAAAGCCGTAGCAGCTGTGCTTGGGATTGCAGCTCTCGGCAGCCCGATCCCGTTCAAGTGATCAGGTCTGAGCTGCAACCCCAGGTACAGCCACTACGGATGTGTATAAAGAAATGTCATTTTTGAAATTTTTGCGTTCACGTGACTCAAAGTAGAAGGTATCGCCTGGAAAGAACACTTAAAAAATATATTTTTTTTTATTAACTTTTCTTCAGAGGCATGTATATTGAGACAGGGCACATTAGCACATCAGATTTTTGTGCAGTAACGGCGGTCAGATACCAGAACCGTGCTGTTGGGAGAAAAACTCTAGCAGACACAGGGCGGAAAGACAATACTGCACAAAAAACTGATGTGCTAATCTGCCCTGTCTCAATATACATGCCTCTGAAGAAATGTTCTATATAAAACAAGGACGTGGAAACGCGTTAGGCGTTCAATCTTTGTTTAGTGTGAATGCACACTCTTGTTATCAGGTGGACAATATTTATCTGGTGTGAATGCACACTATCAATATAGGTGTTACGCTGAATTGAGGACTGTGAATGCACACTACCTGCATGTGCTGATGCTCATCTCAGCGATAAAGTACTCTGTGTTGTAGATATTGCTGACTAGTGTGAGTGCACACTTAATATACCCTATTTAGTTGGTGTAAATGCACACTTGGTATATTATATTCATCTAGTGTGAATGCACACGTTTGTTTAAATATACAGTCCCTTGTTAGTGTGAATGCACGATACTGCTTGAGGTGCTGCACTGTGCGTCATGGGCGTTAATGCACAGGGAATTTAGGTGCTGTGGCTCATTTCAGTGTGAATGCACACTGTGTCGCAGGTGCTGCGTTTTTATTACTGAGGCTGGGTTCACACGACCTATTTTCAGACGTAAACGAGGCGTATTATGCCTCGTTTTACGTCTGAAAATAGGGCTACAATACGTCGGCAAACATCTGCCCATTCATTTGAATGGGTTTGCCGACGTACTGTGCAGACAACCTGTCATTTACGCGTCTTCGTTTGACAGCTGTCAAACGACGACGCGTAAAATTACTGCCTCGGCAAATAAGTGCAGGACACTTCTTTGCAACGTAATTTGAGCCATTCTTCATTGAAGTCAATGAAGAGCAGCTCAAAATTATGGGCGTCAAAGACGGAGGAGGAGCTTTTACGTCTGAAACGACGTAGCTGTTTTCTCCTGAAAACTGTCTGTCTTTTCAAACGTAAAATTCTCGTGTGCACATACACTCTGCTGCTAGGTATCAGATCTTTACTCGGTGTGAATGCACACTTTGCTATTTAGTCCAGGTAGGGACAGAATTTATATGTTTTTACTAGATATTTGGAGTAGTTTCATTACAATTCAAACCAATATGTTGGCATTCTTATCTAGTCCTACCTACCCGGTTATCCTGGTAGCTATAGAAATTATTGGCTTGAGTAGCTCATTTTAAAGAGTTAATAAAATAAAAATATTTTTTAAGCGTTCTTTCCAGGTGATACCATCCACTATGGATGTGTATGGCGCTGTACCTGGTAAAGTAGGGATAAGCCTTGGCCCCTTCAGTCAGCTGTTTGGTGGCGGTGCCAGAAGTCAGACCCCCAACAATCTGATATTGATGACCTATCCTATGGATAGACAATCATATAAAAGTCTCGGAAAACTCCTTTAAGTTTGATATTATTTGTAGAATGCCAGACTCCCTAGGAACAAGGTTGGGACCTGGACATTGGTGCTTAGCAGCACCCCTTTTGGCTTTAGCAGCAGCAGCCTCCAAGTTCTTGTGGAAGACCGTCCAGATGTCCAGAAGACTATTGTAAACCTCTACAACAGCAGGTAAGTGACCGACCGTAGATCGTCTCAAATGGAGATTTACCTGATGACTTAGGCTATGTGCACACGCTTACTAAAAAAAAGTCTGAAAATACAAGAGCTCAAGGGAAAACAGCTCCTGATTTTCAGCCGTTTTTTTAGCAACTCGCATTTTTCACGTAGTTTTTTACGCCCGTTTTTGGAGCTGTTGAAAAAGTCAATGAAAAACAGTGCACTTCTTTTTCGTGGAACAGAATGCCATTTTTCCAATTGAAATCAATGGGCAGATGTTTGGAGGCGTTCTGTCTCTGATTTTTCAGCCTTTTTTTCGGCCGTATACGGCCTGAAAAACGGCCGAAAATAAGCCATGTGAAGATACCCTTAAACTTTTACTCAGTACTGCAAGCTTGATGGCTTCAAATATATGCACAGTTAAACAAGCTTTTGGTTACAGTCTCTTATACAGTTAAAGAGAGCACAAACCTTAAAAAGTTGCTTTCTTATGTACAATGTCAGTGGCAGTTGGCAGATTGGTGGTGGTTATTCACTTAGGCACAAAACTATTGCTGGTCCCAAGATAGGCACAAATATTAGTTACAGTCTTTTCAAAAAAACTATTTACACTGCTTGGCTGTGATGACTTCCACTTTAAATGCTCTCTCACAGTCTCTGGCAGTAGCTCCTCAGCGCAATGCGCACAGATGGCCTAAGTAGGGATAGAATGATTCCTTCACACTGCTTGGTACCTTCTTAGATCTCTGATACTCTTTTACTTGCGGTGGCACTCTGCAGCCAATCAGTCCTTGCTTACTCCTTGTGACTCCCACTCAGAATCGCACATTCAGCCTCTGTCCATCTGTCTCTTAGGTCACGTGGTGCTCCTTTAACTTCTGCAGTCTCAGATGCTAAAAACCTGTTCAAGTCACAATGTCTCTGGCCCACTTACCTTTTGCGACCCGATCACTCACAGGCACCTCATTTTCTCCCCACAGTCATACACCCAACAGTGTTTGTACCCACGCCTCCACGTTCCACAAACTACGCAGTTAAATTTCAGAGACCTGCCACACCTCTCCGCCGCCAAGGGAGCACTTGCACAGCCTGCATAACACTTAAAGACCTGTGCACATCCTGCTTATGTGACCATAGGTCCTATGTACATAACATACAACAGCACAATATTAAATACTATTGTAGTTTGGCCAGAAGGTGGCAGCACCAGACTACAATTACACAGAACTTATGCTTTTGTAATGATGGGGGTAGGGAAACATACAAGTGAGCCCTAATCTACCCGCCACTCAGTCCCTGCCTACTTGCAATGACCCGCCCTAGGCGACGGGGTACAACTGGGCGACAGTCCCTACGCTCAATAAGTGCACGACAGACAAACAGACAAGGGTACACAGAAGCAAGGGAAAAGGGGCAGTTGCCCACGGCAACACCGTGAGCAACAAGAGTGGTGAACGAGCCGAGTCAAACCAGGAGTGTACAAGGTACCAAACGCAGAGCAAGAGAGTAGTGAACAAGCCGAGTCAAACCAGGAGTGTACGACAAACCAAACGCAGAGCAGAAGAGTAGTCAGTAAGCCAGGGTCAATATGAAGCAGGGTCAAATAGTTCAAGAAGCTGCAGCAGGGCCAGGAAACCAAACGAGAAGAATCACAAGCAAGGAGGAACAGGAAAGGCAGGTATAAATAGACAGAGGGCGGGAGCTAGCTCCGTCTGGCCAGGCTGTGATAGGCTCTCCCACTCCTAAGCCTGCCATCCTGAGTGGTGGAAGATGGAGTCAGTCTCACAGACATAGAAGCAGGTGCAGACTGATTACCTATGGGCGTAGACACAGAAGCTGAGCCTGGCAGATCCTTAACAGTACCCCCCCTTTTATGAGGGGCCACCGGACCCTTTCTAGATGGACCTGGTTTATTGGGGAAACGAAGGTGGAACCTCCTGACCAATACCCCAGCGTGAACATCCCGGGCGGGTACCCAAGTCCTCTCCTCAGGCCTGTATCCTCTCCAATGGACCAGGTACTGGAGGGAGCCTTGGACCATCTTGCTGTCCACAATCTTGGCCACCTCGAATTCTACCCCTTCAGGGGTGAGAACGGGGACAGGAGGTTTCCTCGAGGGAGCCAAGGACGGGGAGCAGCGTTTAAGGAGGGAGGCATGAAACACGTCGTGTACTCGAAAATATGGGGGCAACTCCAGTCGGAAGGAGACCGGATTGAGGACTTCAATGACCTTGTACGGCCCTATAAACCGGGGAGCAAACTTCTTGGACGGGACTTTAAGGCGCAAGTTCTTTCACGATAGCCACACCAGATCCCCGACCATAAACAAGGGGTTAGCAGAACGTCTTCTATCTGCCTGAGTTTTTTGTATGCTCTGGGACGCCTCTAGGTTCTTCTGAACCTGGGCCCAGACTGTGCACAGTTCCCGATGAATGACCTCTACCTCGGGATTGTTGGAACTACCAGGTGAAACGGAGGAGAACCGTGGATTAAACCCAAAATTACAGAAAAAGGGGGAGACCCCTGATGAGTTACTGACCCGGTTATTAAGGGAAAATTCGGCGAGGGGAATGAATGAGACCCAATCATATTGACAGTCAGAGATAAAACACCTTAAATATTGTTCTAGAGGCTGATTAGTCCTCTCAGTTTGGCCATTAGTTTCAGGATGGAAGGCAGAGGAGAAGGACAGATCAATCTCCAACTTTTTACAGAAGGCTCTCCAAAACAAAGAAACAAATTGTACCCCTCTGTCAGAAACAATATTTACAGGGACCCCATGGAGACGCAGGATGTGTTTGACAAACAAGGTAGCTAACGTCTTAGCACTGGGTAGTTTCTTGAGGGGCACAAAGTGGCACATCTTACTGAAGCGGTCTACTACAATCCACACCACCGACTTGCCTTAAGATGGAGGCAAATCGGTGATAAAATCCATGGAGATATGGGTCCAAGGTCTCTGGGGAATGGGCAAAGAACGTAGTAAGCCCGCTGGTCGGGACCTGGGAGTCTTGGACCTAGCACAAACCTCACAAGCGGCGACGTAGGCCTTAACGTCTTTAGGCAACCCAGGCCACCAATAGTTTCTGGCAATGAGGTGCTTGGTACCCAGGATGCCTGGATGACCAGATAGTGCGGAGTCATGATTTTCCTTAGGTACCCTTAGCCGGAATTGCAGGGGAACAAACAGCTTGTTCTCAGGAAGGTTCCCAGGAGCTGAACCTTGATCAGCAGCAATTTCAGAGACTAAATCAGAATCAATAGAGGAAATGATTATACCTGGAGGCAAAATACAAGCAGGATCTTCCTCCAAAGGAGGGCTGGCCATGAAGCTACGCGACAGTGCATCAGCCTTAATATTTTTAGACCCAGCCCTATAGGTAACCAAATGGTTGAATCTGGTAAAAAATAACGCCCATCGAGCTTGTCTCGGGTTTAGCCTCCGGGCAGATTCTAGGAAAACCAGATTCTTGTGGTCGGTAAGGACCGTTACCTAGTGCCTAGCCCGCTCCAGGAAGTGGCGCCACTCTTCAAATGCCCATTTAATGGCTAAAAGTTTGCGGTTGCCAATATCATAGTTACTCTCAGTGGGCGAAAACTTCCTGGAGAAGTAGGCACAGGGACGGAGATGGGTGAGGGACCTGGTACCCTGGGACAAGACAGCCCCCACTCCCACCTCGGACGCGTCAACCACCACGATAAATGGCTCCATTTGGTTGGGCTGAACCAGCACCGGGGCCGAAATAAAGCACTTCTTAAGGACCTCAAAAGCCTGGACAGCCTCAGGAGGCCATCGGAGGAGATCAGCACCCTTGCGAGTGAGATCCGTAAGAGGCTTAGCGATGACCGAGAAGTTAGCAATAAATCTCCTGTAATAATTAGCGAACCCCAAGAAGCACTGTAACGCCTTCAGGGAGGCAGGTTGGACCCATTCCGCCACAGCCTGGTCCTTGGCGGGGTCCATGCGGAATTCATGAGGAGTGAGGATTTGACCCAAAAATGGTATCTCCTGCACCCCAAACACACATTTTTCGGTCTTCGCAAACAGTTTGTTTTCCCGAAGGACCTGGAGCACCTTCCTGACATGCTCAATGTGGGAGGACCAGTCCTTGGAAAACACAAGTATGTCATCAAGGTACACTACAAGAAATACCCCCAGGTAATCTCTTAAAATCTCATTTATGAAATTCTGGAAGACCGCGGGAGCATTACACAACCCAAAGGGCATGACGAGGTATTCGAAATGACCTTCGGGCGTGTTAAATGCAGTCTTCCACTCATCCCCCTCTTTGATGCGGATAAGGTTATACGCCCCTCGTAGATCAAACTTAGAGAACCATTGGGCCCCCAGAACCTGATTAAAGAGATCAGGAATCAAAGGAAGGGGATACTGGTTCCTTACAGTGACCTTATTCAAGTTACGGTAGTCAATGCATGGCCTAAGACCACCATCCTTCTTCCCTATGAAGAAGAAGCTAGCACCTACCGGAGAAGTAGAGGGGCGAATGTAACCCTTGGCCAGGCATTCCTGGATATACTCTCTCATGGCTTCACGTTCGGGACAAGAGAGATTAAATATCCTACCCTTAGGGAGCTTAGCTCCTGGTACCAAATCGATAGCGCAATCGTATTCTCTATGAGGAGGTAACACTTCGGAGGCCTCCTTAGAGAAAACATCAGCGAAGTCCTGAACAAACTCAGGTAGCATGTTCACCTCCTCAGGGGGAGAAATAGAATTAACAGAAAAACATGACGTCAAGCATTCATTACCCCATTTTGTAAGATCCCCAGTATTCCAGTCAAACGTGGGATTATGCAACTGCAACCAGGGAAGGCCTAAAACCAAATCGGACGATAATCCCTGCATCAACAGTACAGAGCACTGCTCCAAATGCATGGAGCCAACAAGGAGTTCAAAAACAGTGGTATGCTGTGTAAAATAACCATTAGCAAGAGGAGTGGAGTCGATACCCACTACCGGGACAGGTTTAGGCAAATCAATCAAAGGCATAGCTAGAGAAATAGCAAATTCCACAGACATGATATTAGCAGAGACCCTGAATCCACGAAGGCACTGCCGGTAGCAGACCTACCACCAAAAGAGACCTGAAAGGGAAGCAAGATTTTATTACGTTTCATATTTACAGGAAATACCTGTGCGCCCAAGTGACCTCCCCGATGATCACTTAGGCGCGGAAGTTTTCCGGCTGCTTATTCTTACGCCTAGGACAGGTGTTCACTTGATGCTTCTCATCCCCACAATAGAAGCAGATACCATTCTTCCTGCGGAACTCTCTACGTTGTTGGGGGGACACGGAGGCCCCACGTTGCATAGGTACCTCCGAGTCTTCCGTGGAAGAACGAAGCAACGGAACCTCGGGAGGCATCATGGGGGAGTGAGAGGAGAAAACACAAAAAACGTTCAAGTTGTCGTTCCCTGAGACGTCGGTCAAGTCGTACCGCTAAAGCCATAACCTGGTCTAGGGAGTCAGAAGAGGGATAGCTAACTAGCAGGTCTTTCAGGGCGTTCGACAGACCCAACCTAAACTGGCACCTTAAGGCAGGGTCATTCCACCGAGAAGCTACGCACCACTTCCTAAAGTCAGAGCAATACTCCTCAACAGGTCTCTTACCCTGACGTAAGGTCACCAGCTGACTCTCGGCAAAGGCAGTCCTGTCAGTCTCGTCATAAATGAGTCCGAGAGCAGAAAAGAAAAGATTAACGGAGGAAAGTTCAGGGGCGTCAGGAGCCAAGGAGAAGGCACATTCTTGGGGCCCTTCCTGGAGCCGGGACATAATTATACCCACCCGCTGGCTCTCAGAACCTGAGGAGTGGGGCTTTAAATGAAAATAGAGCCTACAACTCTCCCGAAAGGAGAGAAAAGTTTTCCGGTCCCCTGAGAACCGGTCAGGGAACTTGAGGTGGGGTTCAAGAGGTGAGGGGCACTACCATGGTAGCATCAGGCTGGTTGACCCTCTGAGCCAGGGCCTGGACCTGTAGGGAGAGACCCTGCATTTGCTGAGCCAGGGTCTCAAGGGGGTCCATAGTAGTGTGAGGGACCAGGGTAGACTAGGTATATGGGCTTGTGATTATGTAATGATGGGGGTAGGGAAACAGACAAGTGAGCCCTAATCTACCCGCCACTCAGTCCCTGCCTACTTGCAACGACCTGCCCTAGGCGACGGGGTACAACTGGGCGACGGTCCCTACGCTCAATAAGTGCACGACAGACAAACAGACAAGGGTACACAGAAGCAAGGGAAAAGGGGCAGTTGCCCACGGCAACACCGTGAGCAACAAGAGTGGTGAACGACCCGAGTCAAACCAGGAGTGTACAAGGTACCAAATGCAGAGCAGGAGAGTAGTGAACAAGCCGAGTCAAACCAGGAGTGTACGAGATACCAAACGCAGAGCAGAAGAGTAGTCAGTAAGCCAGGGTCAATATGAAGCAGGTTCAAATATTTCAAGAAGCTGCAGCAGGGCCAGGAAACCAAACGAGAAGAATCACAAGCAAGGAGGAACAGGAAAGGCTGGTATAAATAGAAAGAGGGTGGGAGCTAGCTCCGTCTGGCCAGGCTGTGATAGGCTCTCCCACTCCTAAGCCTGCCATCCTGAGTGGTGGAAGATGGAGTCAGTCTCACAGACATAGAAGCAGGTGCAGACTGATTACCTATGGGCGTAGACACATAAGCTGTGCCTGGCAGATCCTTAACACTTTGACCAACATTCAAACAAAAATAAAAGTATAGTAACATTTACATTTTGTTGTTTGGGCACACCTATTAGTAGAAGCTTGGCCCAATTACCCTGATGAGTATTAGCATAGGTTTGGAGATACTGTTTTAAGACATATCTTATATATACTTACCATCTGACCATTACCCTGATGATGGTAAGGAAAGGAAAAGTCCAGACAAATCTTTAAAGCTGTACACAGTGCCTGCTAGAATTTAGAAGCAGACAGTACTCCCTGATCTGCGACAATGCGAGTAGGAAGACCGTGGATGTGACATATTTCCTTGAAATATATCAGCGGCAATTGAGCGTAGCTGAGGGCAGGCCATACTGCAGTACAAAATGGCCAATTTTAGTGAAGTGATCCACCAATACCCAGATGGTAGTAAATCCTTTAGCAGAAGGCCAAATTGGTGATAAAGTCCATTAAGAGCCAAGGTTCAGATAGAATGGACAGGGGCTGGTGAAGACCCAATTCCGCTAGTCTTGATGGTTTGAGCACAGGTTTTACAGGAGGCAACAAACTATTTTACTTCTTGTCTCCATTCTGGCTACCAGTAATTCGCTGATACAGTTTAGTACAACAAATAAGAATGAGTCCAAAATAAACTCTTTCGGCTGAGATCAGGAGGTGCAAAGGAACGTCCTTTGAGAGGAATTACAGGGGAAATATCAGTAGCAGCCAGAATACAATTTGGATTGATAATATGTGGATCTAATATGAGCATTTGCTCTATAATTCTTTCCGGCCGTCAGGACTAAATCAAATTGTGAAAGAAAAGTTCCCAGCATGCTTGACGTGGATTATGTCTTGGAGCAGACTAGAGAAACTCCAAATTTTTGTGATCAGTGAAGATAATGACGGAAAATTTTGCACCCTCAAATAGATGTCACAATTCCTACAGGGCAAGTTTCAAAGCAAGTATTTCTCAGTCTCCAATGGAATAGTTTTTATTGTTTTTTTTTGCCCTCGGACTGTTGGAAGAGAACAGCTCCAACCCTGCTTGATGAAAGCACAGAGGGAGCCTCATCCCTGTCTAGCAACTGAGATGATGCAGTCGATGTTAACTGCGACATCCAAGAGGTTTAATAGCCGAAATCAGGTTTACCTCCTATCCCGCCTGGTGCAGCAGGATGTTGGTTGTATATTACATCCGACACCCACTGCTGATGGTGTGGTCACAGCTCGTGTGTCAGTGCCATCTATTGGATGCACCATTACGTCCTATTGTGGAGAGAAGTTTGCAAATTAGGAAATAATGGCACATTCAAATGCGGGAAGATGTTAAATAGATCTGAGATTTGAAAAAAAGGGTTAGCTTTTTTCCATAAACAGAGCCACTCTTGTTTATAGGTTGTATCTATTAGTGCAGCTCACCTCCTTTCACTTGAACCTTTTTTCTAATCTCATACAATCTCTTTAAGTATCTTTGTGTGCATAATTAACAAACATTTTATGGCTCTTATTAGTTAGGTGCCTCACAATTATTATTCTCCCCTTCAAGAATTGTTTTGCTTCCCTGGATTAAAAAACATAATAATAACAATAATAAAAAACATTAATTATATAAGATGGAGTAAACTTCCAAGTGGTTTATCAATGTTTATATTTGTGAATCTGGGATAATGTCCTATGTTGGACTGGGAGCTGAAGTTTTGGTTCTTTTTATCCTTTTTTATTTTGTGTGTTGGCTATATGGCTTATGTTTATCTGCCATTATTAGCGTGTCTAATTGAAGAAAACCCTTTAATGCATAACATATGAGTTTATACATCATTGCTTCAGTTCACCTTTCCGACGGGCAGCTGCGTGCTGTAAGCATGGAACACTTGGCGTTTCTTTTACTGTTCCATTTGCACAAGGCTGTATGAGAAGACTGCTATCATTTGGTATAATTAGTAGTTTAGTATTTTTTGCAATACCTTGGACCTAAAAAAACAAAAAGAATATTTATGTGGCACAAAAAATGGCAGGTATTGTTTGTAGAAGCCCGATCTAATCTACACTAATAAATTGCAAGCAGCATTCTGATTTAGGGTTGTCATGATACCGGAATTTGGACTTCGATACCGATACTTTGTATAGTATTGCGATACTCGATACCAAAACGATACGTTGCCAACAAAAATAATAGTTTAGAAAAGTTATTCCATTTTCTGATGTGAGGCACGTGGCGTGCTGAATTTTGAGCCTCCATGTGCCTCACATTAAGTGTATGTTCACACGGGCTATTTTCAGCCATTTTTCTGGCCATAATCGCCCTGAAAAATGTCTGAAAATGTGGGTGCTGAATGTTGATTTCAATTGGAAAAACGGCGTTCCGTTCCCACGCTGCATTTTTTACGCAGCCGTTTTAAAAACGGCCACGTAAAAAAACACCTCGTAAAAAGGTCATGTCACTTCTTGAGCCGTTTTTGGAGCCGTTTTTCATTGACTCAATGCCCCCCATATCAGCCCCCATACAGTATAATGCCCCACATATCAGCCCCCCATATGAGCTCCCCATACAGTTTAATGCCCTCCATATGATCTCCCCATACAGTATAATGCCCCCCATATCAGCTCCCCATACAGAATAATGCCCCCGCCATAACAGCTCCCCATACAGTATAATGCCCCCCATACAGTGTAATGCCACAATATGTGTGACTCGGCACAGACTGGCGCGATGACGTCACTACATTGCGCCTGTCTGCGTTGAGCAGCTCATGGATCAGGGCAGTGTGAATGTTGGAGCAAGAAGCCGTCAGCTCCATGCTCTAGAATTGACTGTAACCGGGACCTCGGTGAGTGACTCGCGACCCCCCCAGAGGTTATCACACGACACTCCCAAGGGGCCGCGACCAGGGGTCGGATCCGGCCAGTTCGCCCCGGTTCTCCCAAACCGGTTGTTAAAATTACAGCCGGTTCGCAGAAGCGGGTGAAGCGGGAAGCCAGAACCGGTCCCCTGCACTCACCTGTATTCGCGTCCTTAGGACGCGGATACAATTGACTTCACTAGCGCTGCCCTGGCGAAGCACATGATAACTCGCCATTCGGCGCTTTAGTGATGATGCAGTCAGCGATGACATCATCACGCCGCTGCATTGTTCCGCTGGAGGATGACTGGCACTGCTGGAGGTTGGAGCGGGAACAGGACAGGTAAGAATATAATGCCACAAGATTAGCCCCGCTACAGTATAATGCCCACCATATGAGCTCCCCATACAGTATAATTCCCCCCCATATGAGCTCCCCATACAGTATAATATGCCCCCATATGAGCTACCCATACAGTATAATGCCCTCGCCATATCAGCCCCCATACAGTATAATGCCGCCCATATCAGCCCCCATACAGTATAACGCTGCCATCATATCAGCCCTGCATACAGTATAATGCTCCCCATATCAGCCCCCATATAGTATAATGACCCCGCCATATCAACCCACCATACAATATAATGCCCCCATACAGTATAATGCCTGTAGTGTCTATGGCCGCGAACCGTCGGGATTACTTACTTCCCAGCAGCCACAGCCATGGATCTGTGAGCGCTGGCTCGCATCTCCTTACCAGGAGACGCCAGCGCTCACCGTCCCGTAGGGTGCGCGTGCACGCTCGTGCCCGGCCTTAAAGGGCCAGTGCGCACACGGGAATCATCATCATCAATTAGCCCAAGATTCCGTTGGACTATAGGAAGGGCCCTGCCCCTTTGCTCATTGCCTGAGCATTGTTAGTATTCCCATGTCAGTCTTGCAAATGGTCCCTTAGTATTACTCTGTTCCCGTTGTTTCCCGTGCCCTGCTATCCGTATCCTTTATCCCGTGCTGTGTCCTTGTTTCTGAGCCTGTTAGTGATGGAGTCATGTCCTACTGCACCTGCTGCCTCCTGCCACGTCCAGTGTCATCAGCCACGTCCAGTGTCATCAGCCATGTACAGTGTCATCTGCGACATCTTGCGCAACCTGCTGCACCCACCTCCATCCGTGCTAAAGCCTTGGCTACTGTCTGGACTATTCAGGTACCCTAGTGCGGGTCTTTGTATTGCTTAGGTGCTCTGTTGTTTGGTCAGCTGCCTCCCCGCTACGTTGGTGCGGCCTAGTGTGTCCACATACCCACAGACTGTGACAATGCCCCAACCCTGCAATATCGGGCTCCCCACGCAGTATAATGCCCCCATATGTGCATAATAGAAAAATAATAAAATTACTTACCTATCCCCATTCTCACGCCAGGTGGAGGAGATGCTTCTTCTTTGGTCCGTGCTATGTGTGACTCGGCACAGACTGGCGCGATGACGTCACTACATTGCGCCTGTCTGCGTCGAGCAGCTCATGGATCAGGGCAGTGTGAATGTTGGAGCAAGAAGCCGTCAGCTCCTTGCTCTAGAATTGACTGTAACCGGGACCTCGGTGAGTGACTCGCGACCCCCCCAGAGGTTATCACACGACACTCCCAGGGGGTCGCGACCAGGGGTCGGATCCGGGCAGTTCGCCCCGTTTCTCCTGAACCGGTTGTTTAAATTACAGCCGGTTCGCAGAAGCGGGTGAAGCGGGAAGCCAGAACCGGTCCCCTGCACTCAACTGTATTCGCGTCCTTAGGACGCGGATGCAATTGACTTCACTAGCGCTGCCCTGGCGAAGCACATGATGACTCGCCATTCGGCGCTTTAGTGATGATGCAGTCGGTGATGACATCATCACGCCGCTGCATTGTTCCGCTGGAGGATGACTGGCGCTGCTGGAGGTTGGAGCGGGAACGGGACAGGTAAGAATATAATGTGGTTTTTTTCCTTCTACCGTGGGCAGCGTTGGGGGCCTTATCTATAGGGGATTATATAGGGAACAGTAACTACAGAGGACTATATAGGGAACATAAACTACAGGGGACTATATAGGGAACAGTAGCTACAGGGGACAATATAGGTAACAGTAGCTACAGGGGACTATATAGAGAACAGTAGCTACAGGGGACTATATAGGGATCAGTAACTACAGGGGACTATAAAGGGAACAGTAACTACAGGGGAATATATAGAGAACAGTAACTACAGGGGACAATACATAGGTAATAGTAACTACAGGGGACTATATAGGGAACAGTAGCTACAGGGGACTATAAAGGGAACAGTAGCTACAGGGGACTATATAGGGAACAGTAACTACAGGGGACTATATAGGGAACAGTAACTACAGGGGACTATATAGAGAACAGTAACTACAGGGGACAATACATAGGTAACAGTAACTACAGGGGACTATAAAGGGAACAGTAGCTACAGGGGACTATATAGGGAACAGTAACTACAGGGGACTATATAGGGAACAGTAGCTACAGGGGACTATATAAGGAACAGTAACTACAGGGGAAAATAAATAGGTAACAGTAACTACAGGGGACAACACATAAGTAATAGTAACTACAGGGGACTATATAGGGGACAGTAGCTACAGGGAACTATAAAGGGAACAGTAGCTACAGGGGACTATATAGGGAACAGTAACTACAGGGGACTATAGGGAACAGTAACTACAGGGGACTATATAGGGAACACTAACTACATGGGACTATATAGGGAACACTAACTACATGGGACAATATAGGGAACAGTAACTACAGGGGACTATATAGGGAACACTAACTACAGGGGACTATATAGGGGACCTATCTACAGGGAACGCCTCAGTGGGCTCTATCTACAGGGAAAGCCACAGGGGGCTCTGTTTACAGGGAACACCACAGGGGTCCTATCTACAGGGGGCATTATACAGGGGACGCTACAGTGAATGCCACAGGGGGCACTATCTACAGGGAATGCTACAGTAGGCCCTGTCTGCAGGGAACGATACATGGGGCACTATCTACAGGGAACGCTACTACCTACAGAAGGCTTTATGGGGAGCACTATCTACAGAGGGCTCTATGGGGAGAACGATCAATTGAGGGCTCTACTGGGAGCACTATCTACAGAGGGCTCTATGAGGGGCACTATATACAGGGGGCTCTATGAGGGGCACTATCTACATGGGGCACTGTGTGTGGTGCATTACGTTACAGTGTTTGACACAATTTTATTCATGGGCACAGTGTATGGTACTATTATAATCAGGGGTACAGTGTATGGTACTATTATAATCAGGGGTACAGTGTATGGTACTATTATATTCAGTGCCACAGTGTGTAGCCTCCTTATATTCGGGGATACAGTGTATGATACTATTATATTTAGGAGAATAGAGTGCGGCACCATAAGTACTTGCTCTTCGTTTATAGGTGCAGAAATGTTAAAAAAGTGATCTTCCGAAGACATCTGATTGAGCATATTGACCCATTTCCGCAGAAATGGGTCATGGCCAGGAGGCACCATAGAGCTCTGCACCAGATGGAAAAGTAAAGTGAAAAAGAACGAATCTGAGAAGTCGTCAACGGTGAGTCACTAAATGTAAATATTTATTCTTCCTGTGACTGCTCAGTAGAAAAAACATGGTTGAACAGCAGCACACGTCTCCCAAATTTCAATCAATATTTTCCATTATTGGTCAAACATCCAGTAAAAAATGTCAACTTTTCGACCTGTAACAAGTGGAGTGTCTTTCTCAAACTTCCACTTGTTACGGGTCGAAATGTTGCCATTTTTTACTGGATGTTTGACCAATAAAGGAATATATTGATTGAAATTTGGGAGACATGTGCTGCTGTTCAACCATGTTTTTTCTGAGGATTACATTACGTCAGACTGGATTTGTCTGATTTTACACCGTGACACCGCTCCTGATATCGGGATTTGTGCTGCTTCAAATATTTTATTTATTGCTCAGTACTGTAGTCACTGTATGATCTGCAGCGAGATGATGTGTGTATTGTTCCTTTTTTTTAAAAAACGCAACTCCCATCATATCCTTACCATCGTTCTGGCTATACTGGGAGCTGTAGTTTTATTCCGTACAAACTTATATGGCAGGGGTTAAACTAAATTTGCTATTTATCTCTGTACTGAGCTGTATTTGTTCTGGTGCTGTATATATGTATGAGCTTGGTTCTGCTGCTGTATATATATATGTACTGAGCTTGGTTCTGGAGTTATATTCATCATAACAACCAAGCTTAATACTTATATACAGCACCAAAGAGAAGCTGTATATACAACTCCAGAACCAAGCTTAGCATATAAATACAGCACAACAAAAAAGCTCAGTACATAAATACATCACCACAACAAAGCTTAGTACATAAATACAGCACCAGAACCAAGCTCAGTACATATATACAACATCAGAGCCAAGCTCAGTACATATATATACAACATCAGAACCAAGCTCATACACATATACAACACCAGAACCAAACTCAGTACATATATACAGCAACAGAACAAAGCTCAGAAAATATATACAACTCCAGAACCAAGCTCAGTACATAAATACAGCACCAGAACAAAGCTCAGTTGTAATGATGGGGGTAGGGAAACGGACAAGTGAGCCCTAATCTACCCGCCACTCTGTCCCTGCCTACTTGCAACGACCCGCCCTAGGCGACGGGGTACAACTGGGCGGCAGTCCCTACGCTCAGTAAGTGCACGAGACAAACAGACAAGGGTACACAAAGCTAAGGGAAATGGGGCAGTTGCCCACGGCAACACCGTGAGCAACAAGAGAGGTAAACGAGCCGAGTCAAACCAGGAGTGTACGAGGTACTAAACGCAGAGCAGGAGAGTAGTCAGTAAGCCGGGGTCAGTATGGAGCAGGATCAAATAGTAGAAGCTGTATCTGGGCCAGGAAACCACACGAGAAGAATCACAAGCAAAGGAGGAACAGGAAAGGCAGGTATAAATAGACAGAGGGCGGGAGCTAGCTCTGTCTGGCCAGGCTGCGATAGGCTCTCCCACTCCTAAGCCTGCCATCCTGAGTGGTGGAAGATGGAGTCAGTCTCAGAGACATAGACTCAGGTGCAGACTGATTACCTATGGGCGTATTCACAGAAGTTGTGCCTGGCAGATCCTTTACATTAGTAGTTAAATACAGCATCAGAACAAATCTCAGTACATATATACTCACCAGAACCAAGCTCAGTACATATATACTCACCAGAACCAAGCTCAGTACATAAATACAGCAACAGAACCAAGCTCAGTACATAAATACAGCCCCAGAACCAAGCTCAGTACATAAATACAGCCCCAGAACCAAGCTCAGTACATATATACAGCACTAGAACAAAGCTCAGTACATAAAAACAACCCCAGAACCAAGCTCAGTACATGTATATCAGAACAACCAAGCTCAAAACATATATATATATATATATATATATATACAGGGCCGCCATCAGGGGGATACTGGGGGTACTGCAGTGAGGGGCCCGGGCATAAATTTAAAAAAAAGGGGCCCGCACTCTGCCACTGGAATTAATATACTCATAGCAGTGTGGCTCTTACGATTTCATTTCGGTGAAAGGAACAGGTCCCATCACGAAGCAGGGGCCCGTTCATTACATCAGAATAAAACCGTAAGAGCCCGCTGGAGAGTGAGATGTGCCCGCCCCTCCTCCTCCACAACAGCGTGACAGCGTGTGGGGAGGAGACATCACAGCAGCGGGAGTTATGAGCTCAGCCTTCAGTGAGTACTAATATCTGTGTCCGGCTGCTGCTGCTGCCCGGAGCCTCCTGAAAAAATCTCCTCCTGCCCCCATAGAAAGTAAATATCTTACCCACGTCTGTATTATGTTAACACCGCAGCATAGAGTTGTATCAGCTCTACGGCTCTTATCTCCCGTCCTGTGTAACATGTGACAATAAACCTGTATTCTCCCTCTGTTTACACAGGACAGGAGATAAGAGCCGTTGTAGAGTGATACAATCTTATGCTGTAGTGTAAACTAATACAGACGTGGGGAAGATTTTTCTTTCTATGGGGATGGGGTAGAGTTAGATGATAATGGGGGCAGGGAGATGATAATGGGGGCAGAGAGATGATAATGGGGCAGGGAGATGATAATGGGGGCAGGGAGATGATAATGGGGGCAGGGAGATGATAATGGGGGCAGGGAGATGATAATGGGGCAGGGAGATGGCATTGGGAAGGGAGGGAAAGGATGCTAGAGTGGGAAGGAGATAATAATGGAGGGAGGATGGCACTTGAGTAGGGATGCACGATGCATCAAAACTTCGATACTGTTTCGATACCGTGCACCCCCAAACGGTTCGATGCCGTTATTTCATGTATTTCGATACTAAGCTGTGCGGCCGCATGAATGTATGAGAGCGGGGCAGCGGCTGTGTAATACAGTCACGGCCCTGCTCCGGAGTCCTGACATGTGTGCGCCGCCAGGATTATGTGATGCGGGCGGCGCTGCACTAATGAGCGGCGGCACTGAAAACAGAACATGGTGGGCGCACTACAAAACAACCCCAAATGTTCTGTCTTCAGTGCCTGAACCTCCGCTCATTAGTGCAGCGCCGCCCGCATCTCCTCGTGCTGACCGCGTGCGGGGCGGGGCAATGGTTGTATTACACAGCCGCAGTCCCACTCTATAAAGGCAGAGATCAAAGAAACCTCTCATCCACACACACCCCCCTGTAGATAGTGCCACACCCCCCCCCTGTAGATAGTGCCACACACCCCCCTGTAGATAGTGCCACACACCCCCCTGTAGATAGTGCCACACACAACCCCCTGTAAATAGCTCCACACACAGCCCCCCTGTAAATAGCTCCACACACTGCCCCCTGTAGATAGCGCCACACACACTCCCCTGTAGATAAAAGTCTAAATGCTAAACTCTGGCCACAGGTAGGGGTCTGGTGGAAAGGTGTCTGAATTACCTAACAGGTCTGGTCTAGGATCTGAATTTTTTTCTGGTTTGGTGTCTGAATTAATTTTGTTGTGTGGTTTTTACACAGATAATGTGTGTGTGCAGCGTGTGAAGAGAATGCAAAAGCATCATCCAGGCATGCCCGTGGCGGTGGGAAATCTTAGGGACTACATTTTGGTGAGTGACTCTGCTGTGTATAGGGCTTCAGTGCAATGATTTTTGTTTATATTGCCCTCCTACACACACACACACACACACACACACACACACACACACACACTCACTTTCCCTTTTTGCCCCCCACAGAGCCGCTGTCTCTTGTCTCTTCCCTGTCAGTCCACAGAGCACCTGTGAGGTTGCGTCTCCCCCCTGGCTACCACTGCTACCTTCAGTTCTCCCAACCCTGGCACTTAGTCTCTCCCGTTTGCCCTCCGACACCCACCTCCTGTCTCTGCCCTGCTCCTCCAAAGAGTTTTGTTTTTAATGTGCCCTACCTCCCTTCCCTTTACATTTCACCCCCCTCCTAATAACGAGGGGGGCGGGGGCCCAGACTCATTGGCAGTATGGGGCCCAGAAGTTCCTGATGGCAGCCCTGTATGTATGTATATATATATATATATACCAAAAAGACAAAAGAGCAAGTAACAGCACCAGGACTTCAGCGTTGGGGAGATGTTGGTTTATTCACCACCAGGTGGAAGAATGAGCAACGTTTCGGTTCACACCTGAACCTTTCTCGAGCTTGAGAAAGGTTCAGGTGTGAACCGAAACGTTGCTCATTCTTCCACCTGGTGGTGAATAAACCAACATCTCCCCAACGCTGAAGTCCTGGTGCTGTTACTTGCTCTTTTGTCTTTTTGGTATTCTTATCCAAGGAATTGATTCGTCCTTCTACTGGTAACGTGCACATGGCCTGATGTTCAGTTTGCATTGAGTGCTGTGTTTTCCTCTACTTTATTTATATATATATATATATATATATATATATATATATATATATATATATATACTACTGTTCAAAAGTTTGGGGTCACCCAGACAATTTTGTGTTTTCAATGAAAACTCACACTTATATTTATCGAATGAGTTGCAAAATGACTAGAGAATATAGTCAAGACATTGACAAAGGTTAGAAATAATGATTTTTATTTGAAATAATAATTTTCTCCTTCAAACTTTGCTTTCGTCAAAGAATGCTCCATTTGCAGCAATTACAGCATTGCAGACCTTTGGCATTCTAGCTGTTAATTTGCTGAGGTAATCGGGAGAAATTTCACCCCATGCTTCCAGAAGCCCCTCCTACAAGTTGGATTGGCTTGATGGGCACTTCTTGCGTACCATATGGTCAAGCTGCTCCCACAACAGCTCTATGGAGTTGTGATCTGGTGACTGCGCTGGCCACTCCATTACAGATAGAATACCAGCTGCCTGCTTCTTCCCAAATAGTTCTTGCATAATTTGGAGGTGTGCTTTGGGTTATTGTCCTGTTGTAGGATGAAATTGGCTCCAATCAAGCGCTGTCCACAGGGTATGGCATGGCGTTGCAAAATGGAGTGATAGCCTTCCTTATTCAAAATCCCTTTTACCTTGTACAAATCTCACACTTTACCAGCACCAAAGCAACCCCAGACCATCACATTACCTCCACCATGGTTGACAGATGGCGTCAGGCACTCTTCCAGCATCTTTTCAGTTGTTCTGCGTCTCACAAATGTTCTTCTGTGTGATCCAAACACCTCAAACTTCAATTCGTCTGTCCATAACACTTTTTTCCAATCTTCTTCTGTCCAATGTCTGTGTGCTTTTGCCCATATTAATCTTTTCCTTTTATTAGCCAGTCTCAGATATGGCTTTTTCTTTGCCACTCTGCCCTGAAGGCCAGCATCCCGGAGTCGCCTCTTCACTGTAGACGTTGACACTGGCGTTTTGCGGGTACTATTTAATGAAGCTGCCAGTTGAGGACCTGTGAGGCGTCTATTCTCAAGTTAGAGACTCTAATGTACTTGTCTTGTTGCTCAGTTGTGCAGCAGGGCCTCCCACTTCTCTTTCTACTCTGTTTAGAGCCTGTGTGTGCTGTCCTCTGAAGGGAGTAGTACACACCGTTGTAGGAAATCTTCAGTTTCTTGGCAATTTCTCGCATGGAATAGCCTTCATTTCGAAGAACAAGAATAGACTGTCGAGTTTCACATGAAAGCTCTCTTTTTCTAGCCATTTTGACAGTTTAATCGAACCCACAAATGTAATGCTCCAGATTCTCAACTAGCTCAAAGGAAGGTCAGTTTTATAGCTCCTCTAAACTCCAAAACTGTTTACAGCGGTGCTAACATAATTGCACAAGGGTTTTCAAGTGTTTTCTAATCATCCATTAGCCTTCTAACACAGTTAGAAAACACAATGTACCATTAGAACACTGGAGTGATGGTTGCTGGAAATGGGCCTCTATACACCTATGTAGATATTGCATTAAAAACCAGACGTTTGCAGCTAGAATAGTCATTTAGCACATTAACAATATATAGAGTGTATTTCTGATTAATTTAATGTTATCCTCATTGAAAAAAACTGTGCTTTTCTTTCAAAAATAAGGACATTTCTAAGTGACCCTAAACTTTTGAACGGTAGTGTATATATATATATATATATACTGAGCTTGGTTCTGGTGCTGTATACTAATCCTTCTCGATGAATTAGAATATCATCAAAAAGTTAATTCAATTCAAAAAGTGAAACTCATATATTCCATAGACTCATTACACACAGAGTGATCTATTTCCAGCATTTTTTTCTTTTAATGTTGATGATTATGGGAACAGTTAATGAAAACCCAAAATTTAGTGTCTCAGAAAATATTATATAAGCCCAATTTCAAAGATTATTTTTAATACCAAAATGTCATCCTACTGAAAAGTATGTGCAGTATCTGCCCTCAATACTTGGTCGGGGCTCCGACTCTGCATGAATTACTGCATCAATGCGGCGTGGCATGGAGGCGATCAGCCTGTGGCACTGCTGAGGTGTTATCAATGTGGTGTGGCATGGGGCGATCAGCCTGTGGTACTGCTGAGGAAGCCCAGGTTACTTCATCACTGACTGTGGAAAATTCACAAAGTAAATTTTGCATTTCATTTGGAAATCTCGGTCCCAGAGTCTGGAGTAAGAATGAAGAGGCATCAATCCAAGTTGCTTGCGGTCCACTGTGAAATTTCCATAGTCAGTGATGGTTTGGGGAGCCATGTCATCTGCTGGTGTTGGTCCACTGTGTTATATCAAGTCCAGAGTCAGCGCAGCGTCTAGCAGGACACTTCATGCTTCTCTCTACTGACAAGCTTTATGGAGATGGTGATTTAATTTTCCAGCAGGACTTGGCACCTGCCCACACTGCCAAAAGTACCAATACCTGGTTTAATAACCACAGTATCACTGCACTGGATTGGCCAGCAAACTCATCTGACCTAAACCCCATGGAAAATCTATAGGGTATTGTCAAGAGGAAGATGAAACACCAGACCCAACAATGCAGACGAGCTGAAGGCCGATATCATAAAACCTGGGCTTCCATAACACCTCAGCAGTGCCACAGGCTGATCGCCTCCATGCCACGCCATTGATGCAGTAATTCATGCAAAAGGAGCACCGACCAACTATTATGGGCAGATACTGGACATACTTGTTGGTAGGAAAACATTTCGGTATTAAAAATAATTTTTTTAATTTGGGCTTGTATAATATTCACATTTTCCGAGTGACTTAAATTTTGGGTTTTCATTAACTGTTACCATAATCATCAACATTACAAGAAAAAAAATGCTGGAAATAATTCACTCTGTGTGTAATGAATCAATATAATATATAATATATGACACTATTTCAATTGAATTACTGAAATCAATTAACTTTTGATGATATTCTAATTCATTGAGAAGGACTAGTATATATACTGAGCTTTGTTCTGGTGTTGTATATATGTACTGAACTTTATTCTGGTGCTGTATATATGTACTGAGCTTTGTTCTGGTGTTGTATTTATGTACTGAGCTTGGTTCTGGTGTTGTATATATGTACTGAGCTTTGGTCTGGTGCGGTCTATATGTACTGAGCTTGGTTCTGATGCTGTATATATGTACTGAGCTTGGTTTTGGTGCTGTATATATGTATTGAACTTGGTTCTGGTGTTGTATTTAGGTACCAAGCTTTGTTCTGGTGTTGTATATATGTACTGAGCTTGGTTCTGGGGCTGTATATATGTACTAATCTTGGTTCTGGTGCTGTACTTATGTACTGAGCTTTGTTCTGGTGCTGTATTTATGTATTGAGCTTGGTTCTGGTGTTGTATTTATGTACTGAGCATGGTTCTGGTGCTGTATATTTGTACTGAGCTTGGTTCTGGCTCTGTATATATGTACTGAGCTTTGTTCTGGTGCTGTATGTATGTACTGAGCTTGCTCCTGGCATCGGATCTGTGCATTAGCCAGGAGAGTTGTTGCGGCTTACTGCGCACGCTACACTTTCCTCCACCCTTCTCATGTGCACGGCCTAACTAAATGGGCTGAGCACGCTTAGGATATTGAATGCGTGCATATAGTCCTATACGTAATGGGTGAGTTTAATATAATGTGTGGGTAGGTCTGTACGCTTATGTAATTATATACATAGTGTGGCAATCCACACTAAAGCATTCTGGACAGGGAATTTCTTTATTTAGAGTCCACTTTAATGTATGGGGTATTTGGAATATCGTAATTGTTTTATTTTATTATTAGAATCATTGTCAATGGCGCGATACACCATAAAACACTGTGACCCAAACCCCCCCTTCCACGGCGCGTATGTCTTTGTCCGAAAAACAGGGAACCTGTTGTTAAAAATTTTAATCCCACCCCTGGTCGCGACCCACAGTTTGTAATGTATTGTATTGTGCAGTTTGTGGTGGAGAGAAGAGGGGGGCTGTAATTTAAAGGCCCCCCTCTCCTCTCTCCACTGCAAACACAGACAGCACAATACAGTACATTACGGGACCCCTCTGCAGCTCACCTGGAGTCTTCCAGGATCCCCCACAACGACTCTTCCATGCTGGCTGGAACACCCTTCACGTGACGTCACGGTCACATGGTACACTGAGTGTACGATGTGTCCGTAATGTCTAAGGAGCCTGGCCCATAACAAGGAAGTGCCGGCGCCACGGCACAGAAAATGTATTAAATCATTAGCGCTCCGTGTGGCAACTGCGACCGCTGCGACCCTTATAGCTACGACACTGCATTCATGTATTACTATACTTAGCTGGCCGCACAGCTTAGTGTTGAAATACATGAAATAATGGTATTGAACTGTTTGAGGGTGCACGGTATTGAAACATTGTTGAAGTTTCGATACATCGTGCAAACCTATTCTGATTAGTTGCTATGTTTAACACCTCCATTTTTTGTAGCGAGTCGTTTTTCAACTGACATTTATTATGTTTTCTTTTCATCTGTTATTTGAGCCAATAATTTTTTAAGCCATGTAAAAAAAAAGCAATAATGGAGTTACAAGTCATTATAATTGCTATGAACGTACACAGTACAAGGGCCAGCGCGCGCACATGAAAATATGTTCTAATTAGCCCTAATCACCCTGGACTACTGAAAGGGCCCTTGTTTGTATTCCTCTATTAGTCTTGCAAATGGTCCCTTAGTCATGTCCTGATGACCCTTCACCAAAGAGAGACCACAGTGGGCGAGTACACCATTCAGTTCCGTACCATGGCGGCAGAGCTGTCCTGGAACAACGAAACCTTGGGGGCTACATTCTGGCAGGGTTTATCCTCCGATATCAAAGGTGAACTTGTCGCTCGAGATCTGCCTTCTACCCTAGATGACCTCATTCTTCTAGCCACCCGGATTGACATGAGGATTCAGGAACATTCCAGCAACCCCTGCTGTCCTCATCAGTGGTTCCACCTGAGGAGCTTATACAAGTAGACCATCTCAAGCTAACTGTCCAAGAGAAACAACACAGACGCACTTCCGGACTCTGTATGTATTGTAGCCTCGGAGGCCATTTTGTGCATCTGTGCCCCCAAAAGCCAAAAATATTCCAGCAGCCAGGATTGGTTGGAGAGACAACTCTAGGTGGAAAAGTACTAAATAATAAATTGTCCATTCCCTTGACCATAGCGTCCGGTAAG
Source organism: Rhinoderma darwinii (assembly GCF_050947455.1). NCBI lineage: Eukaryota > Metazoa > Chordata > Amphibia > Anura > Rhinodermatidae > Rhinoderma > Rhinoderma darwinii. Next base: position 19,594,164 of record NC_134695.1, on the reverse strand, counting down.
AAGACTCACCAGGTCTCTGCCTACCTGGACTCCAGTTGCCAACGCTTCCCTTGGAGACACTCCTGGCGGTTGCCTCGGTGAATGGACTTCCTCTGCCCGACCCCATCATGTCTGAGACCAAGCCACTGAGCTCCAAGAGGGAGCCCTTCATACCGAGCAGATTACTTTCCTCATCTTGACCAAAGCCGTGAATCCGGTGGTCTGGGTCTGCCTTGGCTCTGGCTTCATGCCCCGGTTCTGGACTGGAATTCTGGAGAAGTTCTCCAATGGGGCTCCAAATGTCTACACCACTGCCTGTTACAGATTAAGCCTGTCCTGCCTCCTATGTCTCAGTTATTGACAGGATTACCCACTCATTTTGCACAGTTTGCGGATGTCTTTTGCAAGAAGGAGGCCGAGATGCTTCCCCCACACTGTGCGTATGACTGCCCGATTGAACTGGCTCCTAATGCTTCACCGCCCCGTGGATGGGTATACCCCCTCTCCTTGCCAGAGACTCAGTCCATGTCGGCCGATATCAAGAAAAATCTGGCGAGGGGTTTTATATGAAAATCCTCCTCCTCGGCCGGTGCCGGGTTCTTCTTTGTAAATAAAAAATACGGATCTCTTCGACCCTGCATTGACTACTGTGGTCTCAACCAGATCCCGGTCAAAAACAAATACCCTTTGCCACTGATTTCGGAACTATTTAATCACATATGAGGAGCCAAGATCTTCTCTAAACTAGACTTGCGTGGGGCCTACAACTTAATCCGAATCCGTCAAGGTGATGAGTGGAAGACGGAATTTAACAACCGGGACGGGTACTACGAATACCTGGTGATGCTATTCGGCCTGTGTAATGCTCCTGCGGTGTTCCAAGAATTCGTGAATTATATCTTCTGAGATCTCCTCTATGCCTGTGTTGTGGTCTATCACAATGACATTTTGATTTTCTCCCCATATCCAATGACACATTGGAGGCATGTCGTTCAAGTCCTGCTGCAATTCTCTGCCCATCCTGGGCTACATCATCTCAGATCAGAGTCTCAATATGAATCCTGAGAAAGTAAAGTCCATTCTGGAGTGGCCACGTCCTCAGGGCTTGCGGTCCATACAGCATTTTTTGGGATTCGCTAACTTCTACCGCCAATTTATCCCAAACTTCTCTTCACTGACGGCCCCCATCTCTACCCTTACCAAGAAAGGTATGAACACCAATGTGTGAACCCCAGAGGCAGAATCAGCATTCAATAGCCTCAAGAGTGCCTTCACTTCAGCCTAAATCCTCCATCATCCTGACGTGTCTCTGAAGTTCTCATTATCAGTGGACGCTTCTTCTGTTGGTGCAGGTGCACTTCTGTTCCAGAGAAGCCTCAAAGGAAAAGCAGTAGTATGTTGCTATTACTCGAGACTGTTCTCCTTCACAGAGCGCAATTACTCTATTGGGAATCAGGAGTTGCTGGCCCTGGAGGAGTGGAGAAATCTGCTAGAGAGCACAGCTAACCCCATCCTGATATTCACCAACCAGTCTGGCTAATCTCTTCATTCAGCAGATCTATTGTTTACATGGGTTGCCCTTTTACATCGTGTCTGAGCAATCTGTAAATTCCTGGATGTGAAATTGGACTTTTCCTCAGCCTAGCATCCCCAGTCCAATGGACAAGTAGAGAGGATTAACCAGATCATGGGGAATTATCTTTGTCATTTCATTTCCATTCAGCTTGATGACTGGGTACAGCTTTTTCCATGGACTGAGTTCTCATACAACAATCACACAAGTGAGTCCACCACTTCCACACCATTCTACATTGTGTACGGTCAACATCCAAGAATCCCTCTTCCTGTTTCAGCTACATCTCAGGTACCCGCAGCTGACTCTGCATTTGGGGACTTTTTACAAATCTGGCAACAGACCCGGTCCTCTATACTGCTGGCAGTCGGTCGCATGAAACGAAAAGCGGATACTAGAAGAACAGAGCCACCTCAGTATGTTCCGGGTACCAAAGTTTGGCTGTCCTCAGGGAATATCTGTCTTAAGGTGCCTTCGTACAAATTTTCTCCCAGGTTCCTCTGACCTTTTGAGATCCTGCAACAGATTAACCCTGTCTCCTATAGGCTTCGGCTGCCTTCTACCCTCAAAATCCCCAACTCCTTTCATGTGTCCCTCTTGAAGCCTGGGGTCCTGAACCGCTAGACTTAAACTCCTAGCCCTGTAGTTGCTCTCGGCGGTTCTTCCAATGTGTTCGCGGTAAAGGAGATCCTGGACTTCAAGAGGGTACGAGGATGGAATTTTTATTTGTTGGATTGGAAGACTTTATATTGACTTGGTACACTGTTATTTGTGTTTCAATAATTTTTCTTGAAGGTTTTCAAGAAAAGACAAACTGTACATCAAACATTGCAATTGACAGTCAGGGGCATTCCCCATAAATCGAATCACAACAGAAAAGTATATTACAAAAATTGTGAAATGTCTAAAAAGGAAAAAAATAATAAGGAAGGAATAAAAGGGAGGGAGGGAAAGAGGGAAAAAGGGGGGAAAGACAGGAAAATGAGGGTTAAATGTCTTCCAGGCAAAATGAACCTAAGAGATCATCCCAAGGTATCTGAGCCATGGATGCTAAACTTGAAGTAAGAGCTCCTTTTTATCTGAGACCATACAGTGTATACGGTCATTGACCCTAATCCAAATCAGTCTAGTCTTAACCAGATGAAGAGGAGTCACAGGGCTTTTCCAGGATGTAGCTATACATATATTTTGGCTGCCAGGAAAAGAAAGGATACAAATTTATGAGAGGCTTTAGACAGTCCAGGGACAGTCTCATTGAGTAATGCCTGTGATGGGGACAATTTCAAGTTAATCTGAGTTATAGAATATAGCATATTAAAGATTTGACGCCAAAACCGGCGTACCTTCGGGCAACCCGACCATATATACAGAGAACGAAGACAAGGTAGTAGGGAACATCTTAGCCAGTCCAGAGGGAAATAGATACCATCATAAGAATACTTGGCTTCGACCAGCGAAGCGTTAATATAACTTTTCACAGTACGTTCTGCCATTTCCTGCAATTTCCTAACAGTAAAGGATGTGCCTAAGTTCCTCTCCCCCTTAGACATATATGACAGCCTGTCTGACGGAGAAACCAAAAATTTGTAAATATTAGACAATATATGATGACCACTAGAATTATTCAAACATAAATTCTCAAATACTGAACTATTCTGCAGAACCGAAGGTTTAAATGAGGACATAAAATGGTGAATCTTGTGAAAACGAAAAATCTTAGAGTCAGCCATGTGGTGGATGGACTGGTAAATATGACAGGGTTTTATGCCTAGTCTATCACAACCTAAACCCTCGGATACTTTAGCAGCATATAGAGTACTTTGTGGGATTCTACATCATTTATGACCCCAAATGAAGGACAATATAAGCCTTTGAAGGTCTTTTAAATAGGGGGCAGGGGCATCTATTGGTAAAGTGCCATTTTAACAGCTGCTATTTTACCGAACCAGGAAAGAGACATAGAAGCCCAGTGCAACAGGTCTGCTTTAAATTTTTGTTTATCATGGTTGACTTTTAATACTGAGATTTGGGAAAATTGGTCTAAGACATGATAGAGATTCGGGAGGGAAAACAAAACCAGTAAGATGTCTTCCGCATAAAGTGCACACTTATGTGTCTGGTCCCTTAACTCAAACCCTTTTATATCGTTATTCATCCTGATCAGGTGGGCCAGGGACTCAATTGCCAAGACAAAAATAATAGGGGATAGAGGGCACCCCTGTCTCGTTCCCTCATAACCTGGGCAGATGGAGCCGAATGTAGACTTCTCAAAAGGGTAAGAAAGGTATCTCCAAACCCCAACGCTTCAGGACAAAAAATAAGTAGTCCCAGGTCAGAGAATCAAAAGCCTTATGCAAATCCAGTGACAGGTATAGTGCTCCCATCTTCTATCCCAGGGTGAACGAACAAGGGATATAAGATCAATGTCTGATCAGCCGCTTGTCTGTTTGGTACGAAACCCACCTGATCAGGGCGAATGTATTATTCTAGAAAGGCATTGAGTCTCGTGGCCAAGATTTTAGTGAGTATCTTCATGTCAACATTAATTAGTGATATTGGCCTATAGTTTTGACAAGAAGAGGGGTCTTTACCTGGCTTTGGGATCACGGAAATGTACGCCCTGAGAGCTTCAGGTCCAGGAGGACTACCATCCCTTAAAGCGTTAAATAGGAGGACCAGGTGAGGGGTCAAAACATCTGCAAATTTTTTATATTAGAGATTAGAGAACCCATCTGGTCCTGGGGATTTAGCTGGTTTGAGGGATTTAATCGCAGCCAGAACTCCCTGAGTCGATATAAGGGCCTCCATATTATCTCTGTGGGGGTCTGATAATACAGGCAAGGAGATATCCTTAAATAATGTATCAGCTTTCACTTCATCTAGCTGGGGAGGGGATTTATACAGTGAGGAATAGAATGAAAATAAACTATTGAGAACTTCTTTAGAGTGCTGCGTGAGATTACCATTCGATAGCCTTAGTTTAGGTACCATAAAATTACGAGACAATGGAGCAAGTTTCCGAGCTAATAGGGTGCCGGGTTTGTCACTTTGGGCGAAAAATCGGTATTGTGCCAATCGGATGTGACGTTCTGCTATGTTTGTAAGGCAAAAATTAAGCTCAGTATCGGCATCCTCAATTTTAGACCGCAATTTAAGGTTAGTGTCCGCCTTCAGTTGTCTGACTAAAGTAAGTCGCTTCCTTATCTTTAAGAGTTTGGTCTCTAGTTGTTTTTAGACGTGAGGCAATCTGAATAAGTTTTCTTCTAAGGGTAGCTTTGTGGGCCTCCCAATTAATTGCCAGGGAAATGTCAGTCGCACAGTTAAATTGGAAATACTGTTCCAGTTCCGTTGTAATTTCTTGGAATATTTGAGGGTTTGTCAGGAGGGATTCAAACGCCATGATCTAGACCTAGGTTTAAGCCAGAAGCAATCCACTGTAAACAACACCAAGCCATGATCTGACCACAAAATGGGATGTATTTTGGCATGAAGTAGACTATTTAAGAGCTGAGATGGAAGGAATACATGGTCTATACGAGAGTAAAACGAATGGGCATGAGAATAAAAGGTATAATCCCTGGTGGAGAGATTGGCAGATCTCCAAACATCAACAAAATCATGGGAGTGTAAGAGTTTGGTTAATTGCAACCCCTGTTTAGGGGGGGGTGAAGGGAGGAGGGACCTGTAATGTTTTTGTTAAGGAGGTGATCCAATGCTACATTAGAATCCCCGCCCAATGACCTAAATGTTCACAAAGAGCACAATATCGAAGACACTCGACCATCATAAGAAGGGGACAGGAAAGAAGGGAAGAGAAGAAGAAGTAAAAGAGAAAGGACAATAAACATATGTTATTTTGGTACATATAGCAAGATGGAAAGTAACATCCAAACAGGGCCACAAGGGATGTTGAGAGCACACCACCCCAAGAACAATACAATATCAGTGGGGTCTCTCAAGATCCCAAGGAGGGCATGCCATCACCCAACGGAAGGGTCAGCTCTCACTAGCACAGCCCCTATCTAGCTGAAAGACAACAGAAAAAAATACCACAAGAATAAAGGCAAAAGCAATGTGAAAGCAAACGTTAACAGTAAGTATCAAAGGGAACCAGTATGTGAAGAATGTTCCAGTCGCAGGATTCTATGAGGGTGAGGAGTGCATCCAGATGACATCAAGGATTTGCAAGTTAAGGTATTAGAAGCTGAGGGTCCAAAGCGGCTGAAGACGTGCTGTAGAAGAGGAGGAAGTAGGTGGCACTGACTTCCTCACCGTGAGCATGTCATCTTTCGAAAGAAGACCCAAGTGTTCCATAATGGCTTCTCCTACTCGGAGAGAAGCAAAGCTGTGTGACTGATTGCAATAGAAAAATGTAAGACGAAATGGGAAGGCCCATCGATATCTGATCTCGTGACGAATCAGGACTTGGAGGAGAGGTTTTAATGAACGACGCCTCTGGATTGTACGAGGAGCCAAATCAGCAAAGATCTGAATGTCGCAGCTACGCAGTCGTAAATGTTCTGACAAGACAAACAACGGTAGTGTGCATGAGCCCTTAGTTTATCTACCAATATTTGGTATACCCTAAAGATAAACGCCGGTACCCAGAGGTGTAGCTAGGGGTTTAGCACAGGGGGGAAACACATCTGAGTGGGCCCCAACCAAGTGGGCCCACCACACAGTATAATACCCTTATAGCTGCCCTACACAGTCTAATGCCGCTTTAGTGCCTTCCCACACAGAATAATGTCCCATAGCTGCCCTCCATGCAGTATAATGCCCCTATAGATGTCCCCACACAGTAATATGCCCCTATAGCTGTCCCACACCGTACAATGCCTCTATAGTGCCTTCCACACAGTATAATGACCTTTTAGTGGCCCCCACACAGTATAATACCCTTATAGCTGCCCGACACAGTATAATGCCACTCTAGATGTACCAACACAGTATAATTTCCTATAGTTGTCCCCTCATAGTATAATGCCCCTATAGTTCCTCCCACATAGTATAATGCCCCATAGCTGCCCACATACAGTATAACACCCATAGGAGTCCACATACAGTATACTGCCCCCATAGCTACCCCTACACAATATCATGCCCCCATAGTGCCTCCCACACAGTATAATGCCCATATAGCTACCCGGCTCACAGTATAATGTTCCATAGCTGTCACATACAGTATAATGCCCCATAGCTGCCCACATGCAGTATAATGGCCCCATAGCTGCCCCATGCAGTATAATGCCCTCATAACTACCCCATACAGTATAATGCCACCATAGCTGCCCCATACAGTATAATGGCCCCAGGGAAGAGGGACTCCTCTGGCAGCAGCGTATTTACTAACATACAAAAGGATTGAGCATGTTGAAATTCTATTGTCAATGGGGGAAAGTCGGGAAGCCGCCATACACATTAGATAGTTGTCCGTTTCCACTGAATTCGATGTATTCATCTAAAATACATCGAATGTGTATGGCCAGCTTTGGAGCCTGCAGGAGCCAGAAGCAGCAGCCAGCGCTGCAACTTGGTGAGTCACTGTGCTTTATATAGGCAGGAGCTTTAGTGCAATTAATATTTCCATGTTGCTACCCAGGGGCATAACTATAATTTATAGGTCCCCAAAGCCCTCCCGCCACTTTGCGTGGATCTCCCCTTGTGATGAGGAGGCTGGGTTCCAGATTCCTTGGCTATTTTGCCCCAGAAATTCCTGATGAATGCAAATCGTGATGGTACAACTGATTCTGATCCCACTCTGCATTTGCCCCAGATGCTTATTGCATACACTTGAAGCCTGCTGCGTAATCATGCCTGGACTAGTGGATTCCATATGGGTCTCCTTCATATACATCACTCCACTTCTGGAGAACTCCCTATTCAAACCTTTTCATGTCTTATTTCTATGTAAATTCATATTCATACTTTTTTATGTTCTTGTTTATACCGTTTGGAACCTGTTCTTGCTTTATTTGAAAATATTTAAACCTTTAAATTTGAAAAAATAAATTAGAATTATACATTGTTTATAAAAAATAAAAAAAAGTTTTGAATAAGTTCAGCTTTATACTAGGACCAACGACCCCGGGCGTCCTAAACTAATAGTTAGTCACTGTGTCCTAGGTCAGTATCTATGTATGGTAAATAAAGAAGTGTAAGGGAAACATCTTCCCTACATGGTTACAACATATTTCTCAGGTTAGGGGATTATTGTATTATTTAAGGAAACAGATCCTCTATAAGTGAGAAAACTAGCCCGTCAACTAATCCCTTGTAAATGTTTACAATTATACTTTTGATATCAGTTTAAAGGTGCACTAGATGACAGTTTGTCTAAACTTGCTGATTTCAGTGTGACTGGTTAACAATCTTGTCCTTCCCCTGATGGCTGATTTTTGAGGAAGAGAAAGAGCGAGCATGTTGGATTTCAACATGCCTGTTATTTTGTTCTTTGATCTGGCAGTGGCTAGTTACACAGTAACATTATTTGTAAGGCTTAAAAAAGAGTACATTCAGTTCTGCCCATTATATTGCAAAGTTGAGTCAGAGGAAGGAAAAAGCCCCCATGAGGCAAAACCCAATTTTCCTCATCTGAGGGAAAAAGATTCTTCCCGACTACAAACGTGGCAATCAGAAGAAATTCCTGTATCAAAAACACATCTCTAGAAAACGAGTAACCATAACTTGTAATATTGTTACACTTAAGGCTATGTTCCCATCTGCGTTGTGCAGTTCCGTTGTTCTGCACCATCAGAGGAGCAGAACAATGGAATAATGGAACCAACAGTCCCATTGCACAATGGACACTGCCAGTAACCGACGGATCCCATTGACTTTAATGGGTTCCGTCGGCTCTCCGTCGAGTGTCCATGATTTTACCAAACACAATAGCATGCTGCGCTATTCTCCCCGGTAAACCCTGCCGGATCTGCAACGGAGGCCCCTAACACAGCCTCCAACGCAGATGTGAACAGAGCCCTGGAAAGGCATCAAGGAAAATTTTAAACTCTTTCAGTGAATTCACCATAACAACTTTCTCTGGCGGAGAGTTCCATAGTCTCACTGCCTTTACAGTAAAAAAAAAAAATCCCCTTCTATGTTTGTGTAGAAAACTTATTTTCTCTAGATGTAGAGGATGCCCACTGGTTATAGTTACAGTCCTGAGCATAAATAGATTATGAAATAGATTTCTGTATTGTCCTTTGATGCATTTATACATAGTTATTAGGTCACCCTCATTGTTCCTCCCACACAGTATAATGTCCCCCACACAGTATATTGCTCCCATAGTGCCTCCCCACACTGTATAATGTCCCTCATAGTGCCCCCACACACAACATAATGCACCCATGGCGCTTTCCCACACAGTATAATGTTTTCTAAAAAATAATAAAATAAATACTCATATAGCCCCATTCCCACGACAAATGTAGGTGATGTCTTTGCAGGTCTCATCCTGTCTGTGCTGTGTGTGGCTCAGTGCAGGCAGGCGCGATGACGCGACTGCATCGCGACTGTCTTCGCCCAGCCGCTCACTGCAAGCATCACAGGGTGAGTGGTGGAGCAGGGAGCTGACAGCTTCCTGCTCCACAGTTGCATTCAACTGTATCTGCATCCTAAGGATGCAGATACAGTTGAAACCAGGACATCCACCGACCTCCAGGGACAGCGGGACATTGCCCAGAATCTGGGACTATCATGCTGGATTCTAAATGGTTGGACAGCATGAATACTATACTATGTATTGCCTCCAATAATCTCCCTGTAGGGGGAATCTAAATGAGAGGTGCATTGCTAGCTTGGCTCACGGCCATGAAAACTAACTGGGAATTGGTCTGTATGCAAGCTAACTTATACAATAAAAACTTACTATTATAATTCCTATCACAATAATAATGAGCTTGTCAATTATTTCCATTATAAAATATAATGGAATTATATTTTATATATTTTATTTATAAATATATAAATATATTTTATATGTTAATACCATATTTACAAAACAGACAGAAATTTAGTTCAGGCATGATTTGACTTTGAATGAATTGGATAACACTGGTAATTGACAGTGCCAGAAAATTGTCCTAAATATCAATATTTCCGTTACCTGATGGCATGTTTTTGGAATGACACAGGGGGCATAATATGGCACAAGTTGCTGACAATCTCCTATGCAGCCATAGACCAGAACAACATCCTCCATAGTGCCATCATAGATGTCAAATTTGCTGTTTAATTCAATGTCCTGCACGTAGGATTCAGCCAGTGATGTGCTTATCTTCTTAAATGTCCAACTCTAAACATTAACATTGTAATTAATTAATATTGAGGTTCTATCTATCTATATCTATCTATATCTATCTATCTATCTATCTATCTATCTATCTATCTATCTATCTATCTATCTATCTATCTATCTATCTATCTATCTATCTATCTATCTATCTATCTATCTATCTATCGAGCCACACAGTGAAACACTTTGCTAATAGAAAAAACAAAAACCCTGTAGTCTCCAGGAAATGTTTATCCTTAAAGGCTATGTACACCTTTGAAAGGGATTTTATTTTATTTTTATTAAAAGGGTCAATCAGTGTCAATGTATACTTAGTTTTTATTAAAAATGTGTTTTACTTTTTGAGATACAGCTGCTCCATTCTCCATACAAAGCAGCTGTATCGTTTGCTAAGACCTGAAACTGTCAGTCCTGCGATCCTGACGGGTTCGGTGTCAGCAGGTCCTGCGTGACAACAGGTCCTGACACGCAGGATCCACCTGTAATCTATCACATCTGTTATGAGCTTAGATGTGATGGATAACAGGTAGATCCTGCGTGTCAGAGACATGCAGGACCCGCTTTCAATGAACCTGTTTGTCCCGGGACCTGACGTGAACAGAATTTAGTGAACGATACAGCTGCTCTGTATAGAGAACACAGAGCAGCTGTATCTCAAAAAGTAAAACAATTTTTTTAAAAAACTAATTATAAAGTTGCACCAACCACACTGATTGACTTTTTTTTTTTTTTTTTATAAAGGTAAGGTTTACATAGCCTTTAAGTTCTTGAAGCTTCAACTTTCCCAACGGATTGGCTGTCCATTACATTACAGCCAATTGATTTTGATGGCCACCATGCAATGCTTTATTTCTCCTGTGGTAGAATAGTAGAGGAATTGAACCCTTGCTGCCAGATCCTGCAGCAGATTACAAATGATATAGAAAAATAATTATTATAGCTTTTGCTAATAATCAATTGCCAATATTATATGCTTATGCTACATATATGTATACTTTGGCTCTGACATGTATTTTATGCAGTCTTGCTAGCTAAGGTTTGTTCTTAAACAGTATTCTCTGAATATTAGACTGCTGGCCTCCTCACCAGGCCTTCAATGCTGTTCTGAGATAAGACTTAGATAAGTTTACTGTAGACAGACATGGTATTCTAGAAAACATAAAGCTTGTAAATAAAATAATGTGTTATTAGTATGCATTTTGTGTGGCCAATAATAAAAGGTGATTCCTGAACTCCTTCTTGCCGCAGCCTTTTTTCTGATTTTCACTTAAATTTTTCCATCCCCACCTTCCAAAAGCCGTAGATTTAACATTTTTCTGTCAATATAGCCGTATGAAGACTTGTTTTTTTGCGGGACGAGTTGTAGATTTTCATGGCACCATTTTTTGTACCATAAAATGTAGTGGGAAACTGGAAAACAATTATTTGTGGGCTGGAATAGGAAAAAAACAGCGATTCCTCAATTTTTTTGGGGGGTTTCGCTTTTACAGCATTCATCATGTTGAGGACCCTTACTTCTTAAATAAACCTTTTGTTTAATTTCACCATGAGACAAGAGGGTTTGTTCAAGATTTCCCTATCACAACTAATTGCTGGGGGTCTCAGCAGTGGACACCCTGTAATCATCTTATTTTTGGGAGAATCCTTCCAACAAAAGGGATTGTTCAAAGCGGAAAATCACATTAAGGCCTTATTCACATGAACGTGTATTACGTCCGTGCCATGCACATGAAAATCACGCGCGTCGCACGGATCTATGTTAGTGAATGGGGCCGTTCAGACAGTCCGTCATTTTCATGCAGCGTATGTGCGCTGCGTAAAACTCACGACATATCCTATACTTGGCCGTTTTTCGCGCATCACGCAACCATTGAAGTCAATGGGTGCGTGAAGCACTTCCGTGTGCCGTGCGTGATTTTTGCTACAGTAGTTAAATAAATGAATGAAACAAGAACAGCACCTCCTGCTTTTATGTTTGTAAACATAAAAACAGAGTGTCATCACGCTGCCATATGCGCGGAAATCACGCAGGCACGCACCACGTACTGATGCCACACTGAACGTTTGCGCGCGCAAAATGCAGCATTTTTTTTGCGTGCGCAAAACGGACACATAAGGCCTAAGAACAATGCGAGCAGTAAGAAAGCACCAGGATTGTGCAAAGAAAACGTTAACACTGAAATATTATAAAAGTAAAAAGGAGCGCCGATCAACGAGACAGCTCGTTGATCAGCGCTCATTTGCTCATTTAAGAAGTAGCTATGATCATGATCAGTAATGTATGTGGACGAGGAATCTTTACTTAGATCGTTCATCCCCATACATTTCTTTTTTTTCCAAACTCTTTATTTGGTAAACAAGACATAACAAATCAGTAGACATTCCCACATATCGGGAGCATATATCGCTACGTAGAGCTTTGATAACATTCTCAAAAGAAAACATAGTGATAAAGGTTCATTTCTATACAGATGTTGCGAGAATATCTAATCTTATCTAAAACATTGTTATATCAATACTGTAAATGATATTTATGAGTACAGTGTAACAATAAAACACTAACAACAAGTAAACCAAAATCTACCAAACATGGTGCAGCTATCCATATTAAAGAGTCTATTTCTGTCCTAACCTGATGTGTCCTCCAAACTAAAAGAGGGCTCTAAGCGATTTCTATGAGGTCCAACTGATCCACTGGGCTTCACATTGTGGTAATCTGTTTTCCAGAATACTAATTAATTTCTCAAATTGGTGTATTTCCTTAATTTTGTTCAGCGTCCTTGGGAATGGGATAGATAGTGATTTCCAGCTAATGGCTACCGTCCATTTGGCTGCTGATAAAATATGCGAGATTAATTTTCTATTTATTTTGGGTACATCAGGAATTTCTGCATTCAGTATCGCTGACCAAGGTGTTAATTTGATTTGTAACTGTAATTTAGAATTGATAAGGCGCTCAATTCGTTTCCAATGAGCCTGTACTACTGGACAGAACCACCAGATATGAGCCATAGTGCCCCTCTCCCCACAGTTTCTGAAACAAGCATCCGAACTACCTGGAAACAATTTTGCTAATTTGTCCGGAGTAAGATACCACCTCGTTAGAATTTTATACAATGTTTCTTTAATATTATTCGATTGAGATACTTTAGCTGTGTTATCATATATTTGTTGCCACGAGGTCGAATCTGGTATATTTCCCAGCTCACGTTCCCAAGCCATCATATATGAAGTAGGACCATTATACGTTTCACTTCTGAATTGGGAGTACAAAACTGAAATCAGCCCTTTCCCCCTTGGGGAGTCTCGACAGTTAGCCTCGTAGAAGGTTACACTAGTGTCGCTTGGTAAAAAGACAGATCCCAAGAGAAGATGGTGTATTTGTAGATATCTAAAATATTCCCTGAGCGGGATTTGAGAATCCTGACGTAGGGCCTCAAAAGAAAGGGATTTACCATCTTTGCACAAATTAAGTAATGAAGTGAAGCCTAATGAGGTCCACCACTGGAAGGCCTCCGGGTGTAATCCCGGCGGAAAGTCAGGATTAAGCAATAATGGTTGTAATGCGGATGGATTAGACATAAGTTTAAACTTTTCCCGACATATAAACCAAAGTGTGAGGGAGTGTTTGATAATGCTATTTTCGATGCCAGAAATGTGAGATCTTAAAACCGGAGACCACATCAGTGCCTTTAGTGAGGATGGAGATGTAGTAAGGGATTCAAACAGAACCCATCTTACGGTGCTGGGGTCACAGTTCCATGCTGCGATCTGTGCGATTTGTGCCGCATAGTAATATAATTTCAGGTCCGGAAGACTAAGTCCCCCACTAACCGTGGAGCGATGTAAGGTGGACTTACCCACTCTTGATCCTTTATTCGCCCAAATGAATTTATTTATTATCCGCTGTATATGTGAGATGGCATAAAGCGGAACCCTAACGGGAAGGGCCCTAAATAAATACAGCAGCTTGGGTAGAATGGTCATTCGAACTGCAGCGAGTCTGCCCAACCAAGATATATGGTACCTAGACCACTCCTCTAATAATTTCCTGATAGATGCAAATTTTTTAGGGTAGTTACTTAAGTATAAAGTAGTTGGATCTCTAACTAGAGCTATTCCTAAGTATGTCATGTGGGAGTGTTTCCACTGAAATCCAAAGTTAAGTTTTAACAGGTCCACCTGTTCCATCGACATTTGTATCTGCATTGCTATGGATTTAAGCGGATTTACTATTAACCCTGAGTAAGCCCTAAAGCAGGTAAGAGTATTCATGAGATTTGGTAAAGAAACCATTGGCGTTGTAATGAATAAAAGCATATCATCTGCATAAATGCTAAATTTAAACTCATGAGATTGCTCCCTGTATCCCTTAATGTCTGGATTTAGACGAATATGCTGTGCAAGAGGCTCCATGGCGAGAGCGAACAAGAGAGGAGACAACGGGCATCCCTGTCGTGTCCCTTTTTGTATCTGAAAATAAGGAGAGTATTGACCTAGGAATTTTACTCTAGCTTGTGGAGAGTGATATACCGCCCTGATAGCGTCTAGGTACGGACCCCTAATGCCAAATTGTGTAAGTGTGCTATATAAGTAGTTCCAGTCCACTGAATCAAATGCTTTCTGGATATCTAAGCTCAAAATTAGTAATTGCCGTTTGTGCGTAGTAGCATGAAGAATAATATTGTGAGCCAATCGAATATTGTCCGTTGCTTGTCGTGATGGTATGAAGCCCGTTTGATCAGGAGAAATTAGGCAGGTCATATATGGTGCAAGTCTATTTGAAAGTATTTTAGTAAATATCTTGTAGTCTACATTAAGTACTGATATTGGACGTAAATTTGCACAGTGGGTTTCATCTTTTCCAGGTTTTGGAATGAGTGAAATATTAGCCTGTGAAAATTCAGGAGGGGGTACATCCCCTGCCAGAAGTGTGTTGAAATATGTGGTTAGATGCGGTGTTAATGTCTGTGAAAATGTTTTGTAATAGAAAGCGGAGTAACCATCAGGGCCTGGACACTTGGAAGATGTGAGGTTTTTTATGCTTTCAGTGACCTCTTCTGCTGTGATCGGGGAATTAAGTTGTAATCTTGCCTCATCTGTCAGAGATGGAAGCGGGTGTGTTGAAAGCCATTCAGATAAATCTGTGGAGTTCAAGGATTGGGGTTTGCTATACAAAGCACTACAGAATGTACTCATGGTGTCTAATATATCAAGCGGATTGGTTGTTAGTGTTCCCGTGTTGTTATGCATGTGGTAAATTTGTTTACCTCTAATGTGGGAGTTTAGTTTTCTGGAGAACATTGAGGTAGCTCGATTGGAATATGCATACAATTTTGCCTTGCCCCATCGAAGTGCTTTCTCAGCCTTGCTCTCCTCCAATGCTCTAAGAGAGCAGCGAGTTTCCTCTATCTGAGCTTTAATCATAGTATTTGGTTTATTAATATACTGACGCTCTAGTCTTGTAAGGGTCGATAGCAATTTATTAAGAAGTTGCAATCTATCTCTTTTCAATTTTGATCCTTTTGCCATTAGTACACCTCTCAACACTGCTTTATGTGGCAGCCATATTTGAGCAGAAGAAGTATTTGGTAGGGAATTCATGGCAAAATACTCTTGTAAAGCGCTGGATATGGATGTGACTATTTCTGGATGAGAAAGTAGGGAATCATTCAGCCTCCATGATGGCGGACGTGTGACGTTGCCAATGCAAACTTGGAGTGAGTGGATATTGTGGTCTGACCAAGCACATTG
This sequence comes from Rhinoderma darwinii, assembly GCF_050947455.1. NCBI lineage: Eukaryota > Metazoa > Chordata > Amphibia > Anura > Rhinodermatidae > Rhinoderma > Rhinoderma darwinii. The sequence continues at coordinate 19,578,559 of NC_134695.1, read as the reverse complement.
GGTGTATACAGTATTATGTGGTCTAACAGATAGCTGGGAGGAAGTTAGGATGTAGTCAATCCGAGAATAACTGTCATGTACTGCGGAGTAGAACGAGAATTCCTTATCTAGGGGATGATCTTGTCTCCACAGATCTACGAGAGATAATTGTTTCATCCTATACATAAATGATTTCGGTGCTGACTGTGCATTAGCTTGGGGACGGCTTATATCCCATTGGGCATTCATCACTATGTTGAAATCCCCCCCTAGGATAATGTAGGAGTCGGAGAATTTCTCCAGCTGTTTAAAGAATTTAGTAAAGAAGGAGGTTGCTGAATGGTTAGGTGCATAAATCGTTGCAAAGGTAATGCGTTGTCCCGCTAGTTGTCCTGTAAGGATAATGTACCTACCATCTGGGTCTATTATGGAGTCAGTTACTGTAAATGGAAGTGTATTTCTGAAGAAAATGGCTACTCCTTTTTTCCTTGTGTCCGAGGTGGATAAGTAAACTCTCTGGAACATCTTATCAAAGTATTTTGGGTAACTAGTATGAGTAAAATGTGTTTCCTGTAACATTATAACATCGCCATGGAGCCTCTTGTAATTATTAAAGGCCATTCGTCTCTTCGTTGGGTTATTAAAACCTTTTACATTATGTGTAATAACAGTATATGCCATAGAAATTCGATAGAGTTACATTATTTAGATAAGCAGACAGTACTTTTGTATGTACAATATAGCTGCAGCCAACGCAAATAACATCTTTTACAGTTAACGTCAACATAAAAAAACAAAAGTGGAGTGCGGCTAAGTGCCCTCCACGTGACCCCATTCGGGTCTCTTTCTCTTTCTCAACTTGCTGAACAAAACCCGCGCTCGATAAAACCGGCTCTGAGCAAGTTCAGCAAATCTAGCACAGGGGCGTCACCAGAGTTTTGGCTGACCCACCGCAATATCAAGCGGATTATGCAATGTTAGACAAATAAAAATGTAGAATTAGCTTAAGTACAATATTTACCAGCAAGGCAGTCTATTGCCCTATATTCATCCAGGGTCCTCCCCCTCCCAGCCGGGAGGAAAAGGTCCCATGGAGAAGGGGAAAAATAAACAATACAAAAAAAATATAAAAAAATAAAAAATAAAAAAATGTCCATAGCGACCATACAGATTATTACATCAGGTATACGTTACAAATATATTTCGCCACCCTCCGTCTCAGGTCACAGTCGGTGTTCTTGATCTCAGTGAAACTGGTCCTGCAGGAGGAGTCATATGCAGTTGTCAGCGACGTGCTGTTGTCCAAATGGGTTCCAACGGGAGGCTTTGATGAGGACGATTAGCTGATTCTGGAGTAGGAGTCCCTTCTCTGAGGCCTAGTCGAGTGATCAGTCTCCATCCCATATCCAGTGCTGAGATAGTATGCGGAGCACCCTTGTATTGAAAGGTCAACCGGAATGGAAATCCCCATCTGTATCTGATTCCAGCCACTCTCAGAATGTCCGTAAGAGGTTTCAGTTATCTCCGTTTTTCCAAAGTAACTGGAGAGATATCCGCAAAAATCTGTAGCGGTTCTTGTTTGAAGGAGAGTGGAGTTTTTTCTCTTGCCGCTTTAAGGACCTCTTCCTTCACTGTAAAGTAGTGAAGTCGCAGAACTATGTCCCTTGGTCTTTCTCCAACCACCGGCCTGGGTCGCAGCGCCCGATGTATACGGTCCATCTGGAATTGATTCGTCGGGACATTCGGTAGTAGGTATGTAAAGAGTTGTATCGCATAGTCCCTGAGATCCTCCACCATTTCTGAGACTCCTCTTAAGCGCAGGTTATTCCGTCTAGATCTGTTTTCTAAGTCTTCCAGATGAAGATGTATCGATTCCTGAGAGGATTTCATGAGATCAATTTCGGTTTTGAGTTCGCTGTGCGCTTTAACCAACTCGTCATGTTTTGTTTCCAGAAGATCTGTGCGAGTGCCAATTGATGTTATTTCCATGGTAAGATCATGCGTCGCTCTTTGTAATTCGGTATGAAAAGAGGTCTTCAATTTCTGGTACAGTGCGTCTATACACGTTGTTAGGTCCTCTTTCGTAAGATGATCCTCCCTGGCCATTTCAGGCGCTATTGAAGGTGGAGTGCTTTTTGGAGATCTCTGTGGTAAGGGGACTGAGTCACCCGCCATTGAGGCCTGTGATGCTGACATATCCGAATCCGTATCCTGAAATATGGAAGGTAACGAATTTCTGCGAAATATATCTGGGATGGAAGATCGAATTGAAGCCGCCTTAGAAGACTTGCCCCGCCTCGGCATTGGATCGTATTCAAGAGACCTTATAATCAGATAGGTTGTATGCAGCTTATGTAGGTCCGTGGTAGACAGTTATGCGGTGAGTCAGATCATTGTAGTAAGATTAAGGCATCACATAGAGCTTTTCAGGTGAAATAGTGCAGCACTGTGGCCACTTCTGTAGTGGTTTAATAAAATGTATTAGTTTAACAGAGTATGGAACTCCTGCCTTGTATTGCTATAATGTGCTCCGCTGCGGAATGGTCTGCAGGTGGATGCTCTCACTAATCCAGGCCCCAGTCTCTCAGACAGTGGTAGGCCGCAGCTGGGATTGTGGCTGAGAGAGTCTCTAATGTCCCTTGACCATAGGAGAGGGTCCAGTTGTGCCCTGGGTAGTTGGGCAATGAAGTAGGGGAGATTTGGGAAGCCCACCTGGTTTCCTTTGTCTGCTGTGGCCAGGTCCGGACTTCCGAGTTCCGTCCGGGTCAAAATTTAGTCCCCGGCTCCGGCCGCGTGTGTAGGCCCCGATGTCAAATACCTCCGTTTTTGGCCCAAAAGCCTGGATTTTGCTCGTAATCGTCTAGGGGGATCCAGTTATACTGTGGGGTTTCACCCCGAAGCTCGTCCAGAGGAGGATGCCTGCTACTTTTCGCCGGGATTCTGGAGCACCATGTAAGTGCGTCTGTTCAGCCTTGCCGTCGTAGCCACGCCCCCCATCCCCATACATTTCTATCATGTCGGCAGCAAATCTTCGTGTTTATACAGGGAGATCTACTGCTGACAACGATAATATTCAAAGCTGCATAAACTAGCAGATCAACCGATCAACAGATCAACCAATGTTTACAGAACAATAATTGGGAACAAGCGTTCATATGAACGCTTGTTGGCCCGATCATTGGCATATGTAAATGGGCCTTAAGACTTTGTTCACAATCTGATGACTTTTTTCTTTTAACACGTTTGACACTTTTCTTCACTGACTTCAAAGGTAAAAAAAAAGGATCATAGGATTTCCATTTTTCCAGAGTAGAATATTTTTTTCTATAGTTCATGTAAATGTTTTTCTCTGTAAACAAGGGCTCTGAAGAATGTTGAAAAATGTTTAGTGTAAACAGAGCCTAACACCAGCAGAGTGGGGGAAGGGTAGAGGCTGCCATTATGAACAGTGAGCTACCTGGACAATTTAGCCTTGGAGATGGACTGAATATCTACTCTCAAAACCTGCCATTTTTTGAAGACACTTCATTTAAACAGTGGTCCGTAAAGAAGTCAGCACTAGGCCTCATTCAGCCAGCCGTAATGAGGCCACATTTGAACGTCTGTATTATGGCCACATGTCCAGGCCCAACCTTGGGCCTAATGACCCGAACTAACAACATCACAGGTGGGTATCACCTTACAGCTTAATTATTAGACATTGCCCATATAATATATACATGTATTTTCTTAAAACTGTATACACGCCTGTCGTTGTTAGAAAGGCTAAGTCAACCAATTCCTCCTATAGATTAGAAGAACAATTTGGAGAAATGTGTCCCGATTATAGAGGCCTATAAAAGTTTAGACTTACTTTGTAAGAGATGTTCTCTTTGAATGTCCTGATAGCAGTTTGTATTGCCACTGACAGCCATATTTTATATTCTACTGAGGGATCTTCCAAGAAGCAATCAAAGGCTTCAAATAAATCATTTAACAATATAAAACAAGTCTGAGAAACAAAAATAAATGTAAAAAGACAAGAATTCAGAATATTACGATTGAATAGTTATTTACTAAACATGCATGTGTATTCAGACAAATAAATGTGTGAATGCTGGGGTCGATCCACTGGGAAAAAATCAATTACAAAACATAGTTACATAGTTGATAATGTTGAAAAAAGACACAGGTCCATCAAGTGCAACCTATAATCCTACCGTGTTATTCCAGAGGAAGGCAAAGCCCCCATGAGGTTGATGCCAATTGTCAAAAATTCCTCCCTGACTCCAAATATTGCAATCAGAATAAATCCCTGGATCAACGTCCCATCTCCAGAATCTTGTACTCATAACCTGTAATATTATATTTTTCAAGAAAGGCATCAAGGCCCTTCTTGAACTTGTTCAAACAATCAACCATCACAACATCCTGTGGCAGAGAGTTCTATCATCTCACTGCTCTCACAGTAAAGAATCCCCGTCTGTGATGATGGTGAAACCTTTTCTCCCCTAGACGTAGAGGATGCCCCCTTGTCCTTGAAACAGGCCTAGTTGTAAAAAAATCATTAGAAAGATCTCTGTACTGTCCAATTATATATTTGTACATTGTAATGAGATCGCCCATAAGCTGTCTTTTTTCTAAATTGAATAGCCCCAAGATTGATAACCTTTCTTGGTATTGTAATCCGCCCATTCCCTTAATTACCTTGGTCGCCCTTTTTTGTACCCGTTCCAGTTCAGCCATGTCCTTCTTATACACAAGCGCCCAAAATTGTACACAATATTTCATATGTGGCCTGGCTAGTGATTTGTATAGAGGCAAAACTATGTTCTTACCACGAGCATCTATGCCTGTTTTGATGCATTCCATGATTTTATTTGCCCTGGCAGCAGCTGCCTGGCATTGGTTGCTAAAGGTAAATGTTCTGTCCACCAATATCCCCAAATATTTTTCAGTTGTAGTTTTACAAAGTGTTTTACCATTTAATGCATAATTGTAAAATTTGTTTCCTCGGCCCAAGTGTATAACCTTACATTTATCAACATTAAACTTAATTTGCTATTTCTCTGCACAAACGTCCAGCTTCCCCAAATCCCTCTGTAATATTACATTATCCTCCTCTGTGTCGATTACTTTACAGAGCTTAGTATCCTCTGCGTATACTGAAATTATATTCTGTATCCCTCTACAAGGTCGTTAATAAACATAATAAAAAGAAGAGGGCCCAATACTGACCCCTGTGGAACCCCACTGGTAACTGTGACCCACTCTGAGGATGTACCATTAATAACCACCCTCTGTTTTCTATCACTGAGTCGGTTGTTAACCCAATTACACATATTTTCCCCCAGTCCCAGCATTTTAATTTTATATGCTAAACTTTTATGCGGCACAGTATCAAATGCCTTTGAAAAGTCTAGATACACCACAGCCACAGTCTTACCCAGGTCCAGTCTAGAACTCCTCCTTCTCATAGAAGCTAATCAGATTGGTTTGACAGGACCGATCCCTCATAAACCCATGCTGATGCTGCGTTAACAGTTTATTTGTATTAAGATACTCGAGAATAGCATCTTTTAGAAAACCCCCAAATATTTTACCCACAATGGAGGTCTATAGATTCCGGGCTCACTTTTTGATCCCTTTTTGAATATTGGCACCACATTTGCTATGCGCCAGTCCTGTGGAACATCATGGAGAGAGCTGAACATATGAGTGTCAGACCGTTTTCTAATGGCTTCTGACAAGCAAAGGGGGACATAAGGACCCCTGTTTTCATGATTGTGAAGGTGCTAGTGGTTGTACCCACCAACCAGACATTTATGGCATATCCTATGGATCATTTTAAAATTCACAAACTTTAATATTTACATTTATGATTTTTCTTAGAGGAATGGTGTTTCTCACATGATGCATCGATCTTCATGTATAAAGCTTTTCAGATGGTCTCTCTGCGATCAGGCATAAGCTTCCATTTACATATTCTTGTTCTATCACTGAAATAAGAGGGTGTTGCCTTGCTAATAACAGAGATTTGGTCCCTTTGGCTATTGCATGGGTCTGCACAGGGCAGACCTTAGGATAGATGGCGACACGTGCAAAATTTTCTTTCAGCGCCCCACCCCATCATAAATAAAATGTCCCAGAAAAAAGTATAATGCCCCCCATAATATAATGCCCTTTCTAGTTCCCCCACACAATGTAATTCCCTTTATAGTGCCCCCACACAGTATAATGTCCCCTTTACTGCCACCCACACAGTACAATATCCCGCAAGTACTACACACAGTAAATTGCCCGCTGTAGTGCCCCTACACAGTATAATGCCTCCTTAGTGACCCCCCCCAGTATGTCCCCCTCCCCTCCCCTGGGTGCCACACACAGCCCCCTTTTTAGAAAGTGCCCCCCTGTAGATTGTGCCATACACACCCCCTGTAGGTTCTGTCATATAGCCCCATGTACATTCTGCCATAGAGCTCCCCACCTCCCCATTGTAAACAGTACCCCCACCTCCCCTTTGTAGATAGTGCCAAACAGCCCCCCACCACCCCCTTGTAAACAGTAGCCCCCCACTTCCCCCTTGTAGATAGTGCCCCCAAACAAATAAAACCAAAAAATTGTAGTCACCCAGGTCCCGTTCCCGCGACGAACGTAGCTCCTCCACAACGCCGATGGGATCCTTGCGTAGGCACTGCGCCTGATAGGCCTGTAGATTAGTAAATGGCAGAGCAGGCAGATACCTCCCTGCTCTGTCATAGGATTATATGGTATCTGCGTCCTTGGGGCGCAGATACTATTGAATGCAGCGTCGCTACCGTTGTAGCAGACAGCGGCCGCTAGCAGTGCCCTCATGCCCGGTGGCGCCTCCAGCAGCCACTATGGCTGCTGCAGCGGTAGTTACGAAACTGAGCAGAGAAGGAGCACCTAGGTGGAAAGCCAGCTGTAGAGTTGCCGGGCCCGGGCATTTTACAAACACAAGTCGGGGAAGAGAGCCAGGGCAGCGCCCCCTTCCACCTGCTGGAGTGATGCGCCCTGTGTGATGGCACAGGTCGCACACCCCAAAGGTCGGCTCTGGGTCTGCATGCCTTAGAAGCTGACCCTAAGGCCCACGGGGGGTTCAATACCAATGGATTAAACATAAAGTTGTCTTATGTTTCATCCCATGGGACCACCGCTGGTCCAAGTTCCAACTACATCCTTAGGATGCAGATACAGTTGAATTGAATGATGGATCAAGAGTGACGGCTCCTTGCTCCAGCATTCACTCTGCCGTAAGCAGCTCGGCGCAGGCAGGAACGATGTTGTGACTTCATTGCGCCTTTCTGCGCTGAGTCACTCATAGCACAGACCGGAGGAGAAGGATCCTCCACCCGTCGTGGGAACAGGGGATAGGTAAGTAATTATGTTATTATTTTTTATTAGGAACAAATGGGGACATTATACTGGGAATGGGAGGGGGGGGTTGATATTGGCAGCTATGGGAGCATTTTACTTTATGGGGCTTCTAATGGGGGCCTTATACTGTATAGCGGGCATTATACTGTATGGGGGGCATTATATTGTGGGGACAGCTATGGGGACATTTTACTGTGGGGGCAGCTATGGAGGGCATTATACTGTGAGGGGGGCAGCTATGGGGAGCATTATACTATGGGGGCATTATACTGTGGGGAAGCTATGGGGAGCATTATATTGTATGGAGGCAGCTATGGGGAGCATTATATTGTATGGAGGCAGCTATGGGGAGCATTATATTGTATGGAGGCAGCTATGTGGAGCATTATATTGTATGGAGGTAGCTATGGGGAGCATTATACTGTGTGGGGGCATTATACCATGGAGGCAGCTATGGGGGCATTATACTGTGAGGGGGGCAGCTATTGGGAGCATTATACTGTGTGGGGGCATTATACAGTGGAGGCAGCTAGGGGGAGCATTATATTGTGGCGGCATCCATGGGGACTGTTGGGCAAGTCGACTGGTCAAAGGCGCGGGCAGGGGTCTGGTGGTGTTGGGTAGGGAGGACCAAGCTGAATTCTTGCACCAGGACCCATGAGCCTTTATCTACGCCCCTGCTGCTATTTGTTGTGGGTTTTACCTCCCCATTGAATTCAATGGGGAAAACCTGCAACAAATAAGCAGCGTTTACGCAAATACAATTGACACGCTGCGGAATAAAACTCTGCACCGCAGGTCCATTTCTGAGAGGTTTTTTCACAGCGTGTGGATGAGACTTGTTTTATCTCATCCACTTTGCTGCTACTGCGTTATGCTGCAGGTTTTCCGCAGCATAATACAGGTATTATAATACAGGTACATGCCGCATTTACGCAATGTGTGAACTGACTCTAATCCCCACTCCCGCCCTGTCCCGCCGATCCCTGGAAAAATGTTCTTGCATCAATCTGGTTCTCAGTGCAAAAACGTTTGGGGACCGCCGGTATAGAAGACAGTTCCACAGTCTGATATGTATCTTCGAAGGGTACAAAATCCCCCAGCCTATATGCAAGAAGGGAATTCCTTAGTCCAAATCGTGTGCTTTTTGGATTTTTCTTCAACTTGTAGTTCCACACAGGGATGCAGAAATGCTACGATCCAGATAAGCCCAGTCGAAAACCACACTATATCTCCAAAGAGGGAACAAGGAAACAAATAGTGCAACACTTTTTGGACTAGTTCACTTCACGCTTTTTATTCCATACAAAAAGGGAAAAGATTTAAAACATAGCATAATCAATAGCATACGCCAAACTCTATAACCCAACCCTGGATTTCGCCCTTCCGGCTTCCTCTGGGGCATGTAAGGTGTGTACTTTGACAAAGATTTAAAAAGCCGCCACAAACCAAAATTTGCATAATTAATACACACATAAAATATAAAAATCCACATAAAAATCACATACGAATATATATATTGCATAGTAAATATGATTACTTTAAAAACATCATCAAGAGAAAATATATAAAAATCAAAAATCTAAAAATATATTTGATTTGTATTATTATACTTATTTTCTCTTGATGTTTTTAGAGTAGTCATATTTACTATGCAATATATATATATATGTATGTGATTTTTATTTGTATTAATTATGCAAATTTTTATTTGTGGCGGCTATTTCAATCTTTGTCAAAGTACACGCCTTACATGCCTTCTTGCATATCGGCTGAGGGATTTTGTACCCTTCAAAGATACATATCAGACTGTGGAACTGTCTTCCATACGACCGTCAGAGCGGTAAAATAACTGCTATATTATATTTGTATTTGAGTGTTGAGGATTTCACCTGGTCTAATTTTGCCTGCTCTGGCCAAAATAACACATATTGAGTAAAGAGCCGGGGATTGTCTAATATTTGACCTAGTAAGAACAACTAGTGGCAGGCCTGGGGGCCTTTATTAGGCCTCCCTGGCTGCCATAGAAACCACCGACACCTTGTGAGCTTACTCAGGGTGCCGGTGGGGTGAGAGAGGGAGCTCCCTCCCTCTCTCCAAAAACACTCAGATACGGCGCTCGCTATTGAGCACCGCATCTGAGGGGTTAAACTGGCGAGATCAATACTGATATCGATCTCGCTCGTTCGAGCAGGGCTGCTCCGAGCCCTCAGCTACCTCCAGGAGCTTAGAGCAGGGAGATTTAACGGATCCTTGCTCTGTTTATTTATTCCGATGCAGCTCCGTGAAAAGGCGTATGCATCGGAATAAAGTCCATTAGTGGCTGCCGTGAAAAGGCGTATTGGCGGTCACTAACGGGTTAAGTATAAAGGATTAATGGGGTTTTCCGGTTTTATGCAAATAAAGCTTAATCACTGTATAAATGAAAAGTTCTTCAACTTTCTAATATACCCTGCATTTCAATCCTTCATCATTTTCAAGATGGTTGTTTGCTGCCAGTGAAATAGAACATTATTGTTTAGATTCAGCATCAACAAACCCATACATACCTAGTCCTACTCACAGCAGATAAGTCGATCCAGTCTAGGCAATGCTTTGTGAGCTAAAAACTTCTGCAGCTGCACAAATCTCTCTGGTAGTTTGCTACAATGTATCAGTCTAGAGTCCAGAGCATTGCCTAGACTGGATACAACTGAATCCATTTCTCAGCTGGGGGCAGGACTAGGTATGTACCAGTTTGCTGCCTCTGTAGAATGTACAGCTCTGGAAAGGAAAGAAAAAACAAAAGGATGTAATAAAGGGGATTCGGGCATATTGGCACAAAGTGCAATTTCTCAAAGGATGCCATGCTGGATAATGCCAGAGCCAAATATAGTGACAATAACTCTTAGGCCCCATGCACACGAACGTGATTTTGCGGCCGCAATTCCCCCGAAAATCCACTGGAGAATTTCTGCCCCATTCATTTCTATGGGGTCATGCACACGACCATAGTTTTTACGATCCGTGCACGGCGCGGGAGCCCGCACCGCAGAAAGAACGGACATGTCTTATTACGGCCGTCTTCTGCGGTCCGGGCTCATGGCTACGGTCGTGTGCATGAGGCCTAAGGGTATGTTCACACGCAGTGTTTTCAGACGTAATTCGGGCATTTTACGCCTCAAATTACGCCTGAAAAAACGCCCCTAATACGCCTACAAACATCTGGCCATTGCTTGCAATGGGTTTTACGGTGTTCTGTTCCCACGAGGTGTAATTTTACGCGTCACTGTCAAAATACGGCGCATAAAAAGACGCCCGCGAAAAAGAAGTGCATGTCACTTCTTGGGACGTTTTTGGAGCCGTTTTTCATTGACTCCATTGAAAAACAGCTCCAATAACGTCTGTAAAATATGCCGCAAAAAACGTGAGTTGCTACAAAAACGTCTGAAAATCAGGAGCTGTCTTCGCCTGAAAACAGCTCCGTATTTTCAGACGTATTTTGCTAGACAGTGTGAACATACCCTAACTCTAACTAGTTAAACTCCAGTTTGGAGTCTGTTTTTACTTATAGTTTCTCCTTTAGCCATAGAAACATGAATGTTGTAGATCTGCATTTACCTGGACGGCTGTCTCACATGTAATTGTGTATTCCATCTCCGTCTTTGTCAGACAGTTTACCTCTCCCAGGATTGCTCCACTGCTTCTGTAGTCTGTGTAAGGTACGTCTGGTGTTCTATTATCTATCCCTTGGTCTTTTTTCTCTATGCTGTGTCCATAGTTAGGACTGGATCCATGTAACTATATATGAAATGCATTCAACAAAATCAACTCTTTCACTTACTACAATAAGTTCATTATTCATTGGTGTAAATTGTGTGCTGTAAAAATATTTTGAGATTTTCTCATCATTATTTGAGCCTTCAAGTGCTGCTGTATGTTTGTGTTTGTTTGCTCTTGTATTGCAGTCACAGCAGATTAGCACTTGCATATTTATTACCTTTACCATCCCTGAAACCATCAGATGAAGTCCTCTTGGCATCTCGCCCTCCTTGCATATAATATCGAGGTAATCAAAAAAGAAAATCTTTGCTCTGCTCTAAATGCAAAATGTATAATGTAAGCAAACTGTAATAACATTTAATAGTACTATAAATCTCTCTAAAAATTTAGATCTCTACAACTGATTGCAAATAAAAAGAAATATACCAGACAATTCTAGGAGTTCCAGTGAGATCTGTAAATGTTCCTACCCATTCGGATCCATTTTGTTGTCCACATGGGGCTGTAATTGTATTGTAGTAGCGTTGGTGCATATGAACTCATTCAATTATGGCTTTGTTTACCTCTGCGACAGAGGCTCTATTAGGAGCCTCTGTTTCAGATTCTGTAGATTTTCTGAGACAAAATTGCGCAGCATGTTGCACTATTCTGTCCGGCAAAAAGATGGACGAAGACCCGACGCTACTCATTAAGCGTTTTACCAATTATATCTGGTCAGGGCCGCCATCAGGAATTTTTGGGCCCCATACAGCCAAGGAGTCTGGGCCCCCCTCCATTACCGAGGGTTGGGCAACAGAAAGTCGTGTGCTCACATTTGTATGTTATGCGCGATAACAGATTTTCCTACTGATGTAAATTACAGTGAACAAAACCATGGGTCAGACACATGACCGGTTAATGCCCTGGATTTTGTTCAATTCAGCCAAAACGTATCCCACTGTATGGCATACAGTGGGATACGTTGCCCGGGGGAATGGCCCTGGGGAAATTCCTGAAGTCACTGTCCATAAATGGACAGTGATGTTAGTAGCTTTCCCTTGGCTGGAGTCCCCGGGCAGAGCTTCTACTAGAGCTCTGCCTAGGGTCTCCTGCGCTGTTCCTGATGCCCATATTTGGATAGTCATGTCAGGAGCTTCCCCAGGCCCAAAGTCCAAGGGCAGAACGATTGCGATGCTCTGCCTGGGGACTCCAGCATTGGGAAGCTCCTGACATTACTGTCCATATAGTGTTGTCAGGAGCAGTACGTTTTTTTTGCGGGATCTCTCAGGATTGAATAGCAGAGTCTACTATGCTATTCCATCCTTCAAACAAAGGTAAACCCCTTTCACATAGTTTGTGCAGCGCTGCCTATTATATTCTGCACTCAGATGCACATGTATGGGCAGGTGAAAGGTTCTCTTTAAACACAATTTTATTTATATAAATGGAACTGATTTTCAGTTGTTTCAGGAATCTCTACAACAAAATCTGCTGCTTATGACTGCATGCTTAGGCTATGTTCACACGGAGTATTTTGGGGGAGGAATATCTGCCTCAAAATTCCGTTTGGAACTTTGAGGCAGATATTCCTCTCCCTGCACGCCGATTTTCGCGGCAATCATCGCGCCGTTTTTCGCCCGCGGCCATTGAGCGCCGCGGGCATAAAACAGCGAGATATACGCTTTCTCCTGCCTCCCATTGAAGTCAAGATAGGGCATGTCGCTTCTTTTTCCCGCGAGGCAGTTTTACTGCTCGCGGGAAAAAGACGCCGACGCCTCCCATTGAAATCAATGGGAGGCGTTCTCGGGCCGTTTCTGCCGAGTTTTGCGACGCGGTTTCCGCGTCAAAAAACTCGGCAAAATACCCTGTGTGAACATAGCCTTAGGCCGCCTGCACATGTTGCAGATATTGTTGGAAATGTTGCAAAAACATTTGCTGCAAAAACAACCCTATTCAGATGAATGTAACCAATTTCAGTTGCATAAATTTCTGAAACAAAATCTGCAGTGTGCGTAATGGGCCCTAGGGTATGTTTGAATAAACGCTGCAGAATTTTCGCAACTGAAATCTGAGCTGTGGAAACATACCCTTAGGACTTGTTCACAGTTCAGATTTGCATGTATTTTTTATACCAAAATCGGGAACGGAACTTAAACAGAAGAACTATATAAGGGCATGACCAGACGTGGCGGAATTGCTCTGGAATTCCGCTGCGGACAGTCCGTAGCGGAAATCCGCAGCGTACACGTTTCTCCATTGCCTTCCACAGCTTTGTTGTTGGGTTCGTTTACACGTTGCGGACAATTCCGCTGCGGACCATAGGCTGCAGTGCGGAATTTGGTGTCCGCAGCATACAATGGTTGTTGCGGACGTGTAGCGGACTTGTTGCGGACTCATTGCGGAATTTCTCCATTGACTTCAATGGAGAGTCAAAATTCCGCAATGAAGTCCGCAGATGTTATGTGTACTGCGGAGCGTATTGGTTTTACTAACATGACATTTCTTCATTCTGGCTGGACCTATGTATTTCCAGGTCTACAGCCAGACTGAGGAAGTCAATGGGGCTCCCGTAATTACGGGTGACTACGTGTGTGCACCCATAATTACTGATACTATACCTAGATGGAGGACACCAAACAGCTCCCTAGAAGATTCGTTGAAAATGGCCCTTCAATAGTAATGTATGGGCTCTGTAGGGAACCGGGCCACAGGCCCATAAATGAACATGGTGGTAACGGTGAACCCGCTAAATATGCAACAAAACCTATAAATTGGAGTCTGACACACGAAATATGAATAAAACAATGAAAGTTTATTAAGTCAATTAAAATAAACAAATATGTAAAAACATAGAGATGATAACCACATGGACAATGGACAACCAGAGCTAAAGTTATGCATGGCGGCCCTATGTAGATTGGCTGGAGCACAACTGTAATAGATAGAATAGATGATTGAAAAATAACGTGCAAGCAGCCTACTGTCTATCACTAAAGACCGCTAGATAATGCATGCAGTAATGATGGGTGCACTATATGATGTCTCTGTATAATACATCTGGGACAACAGCCCTTAAATGATACAGGTAAGTAACTGCACCTATATGCACATCATAATGCCAGTGCCTATAAGAATATATCGAGAATGTATCAATGTCTCTTACCAATTTTCAAGTGTCTGGCGTCCGCCCCGTCGCGCGTTTCGGCCCAGAAGCCAGACGAAGGCTATAGGGTTATAGGCACTGGCATTATGATGTGCATATAGGTGCAGTTACTTACCTGTATCATTTAAGGGCTGTTGTCCCAGATGTATTATACAGAGACATCATATAGTGCACCCATCATTACTGCATGCATTATCTAGCGGTCTTTAGTGATAGACAGTAGGCTGCTTGCACGTTATTTTTCAATCATCTATGCTATCTGTTACAGTTGTGCTCCAGCCGATCTACATAGGGCCGCCATGCATAACTTTAGCTCTGGTTGTCCATTGTCCATGTGGTTATCATCTCTATGTTTTTACACATTTGTTTATTTTAATTGACTTAATAAACTTTCATTGTTTTATTCATATTTCGTGTGTCAGACTCCAATTTATAGGTTTTGTTCCATAATTACGGATAACTACGTGTGTGCACCCGTAATTACGGGAGCGTTGTTAGGCGACATCAGTAAATAGTCACTGTCCAGGGTGCTGAAAGAGTTAAACGATCGGCAGTAACTGTTTCAGCACCCTGGTCAGTGACTTCCGATCACAATATACATCAACCTGTAAAAAAAATAGAAGTTCATACTTACCGAGAACTCCCTGCTTCTTCCTCCAGTCAGGCCTCCCAGGATGACGTTTCAGTCCAAGTGACGGCTGCAGCCAATCACAGGCCAATCACAGGCTGCAGCCGTCACATGGACTACCGCCTCATCCAGGGAGGTCGGGCTGGATGGCGAAAGAGGGACGCGTCACCAAGACAACGGCCGGGTAAGTATGAATTTCTTTTACTAGGGAAAGGGCTGTCCCTTCTCTCTATCCTGCAGTGATAGAGAGAAGTGAAACCCTCTTCCCCTCAATATGCAACGGCTAGTCCGCATCAATTTAATGCCCATTTTAGGCAAAGCCGCAACAGAATTTGCAACGCAGATTCTGTGCGGCATTGATGCCGACAGTGGCAGAAGAACTCCGCCACGTCTCGGCATGCCCTAAAGGAAGGCCTTATACGTCTGCTCCCCTGGATCCAAAATGATTGCAAAATCTGCTCTGTGTGAACAAAGCCTTAGGGTTTCAGCAAATATATCTTATTCATTATATAATGAAAATCCCTTGGAAGGAAATAATAACAATTTCCATGTCATAAATCTCAGCAAGCAGAGATCTTGAAAACCATTAGCAACATGAGCAATTGATACAAAAAGTATTTTGGAATATTGTATAACTTTTCATTATTGAAAAAAAATAACATTTGTGTACCTAAACTGGAATACCCCTTTAAATATAAAGCTTTGTCAGAGCACCTGAGAGGAATATGATTTGTTAATATAATTCATATCGACAAAACATTTTGCAAAGAGTTCACAGAATCCAAGCGTGTACCTTGATGAACTGGATTTGGATGTTTGAGTTTTCAAGCCAGGAAACACTCCGGAGAAGTTCCTCTGCTGTGGGTGGTAATATACTAGATGGTAAATGTGATACCTGTCTAGCCTTTAACTGAATGACCTGAAAAACATTGACATTTAATAAGTGATTTTATTAAACATATATCAATTGCACTTCACTTTAATAACGTAGGATTATGGGTAGCATGACAAAGATGACATCAATTACAGTATATAAAGTAACCATTCTGTAATGGTCAAAAAAGAGATAAAAGTTCTGTTTTATGTATTTTGAATTATGTATGTGTAATATAGCTTTAATAGGACATTACCTTTTCTAGTTTTGATCCTTCAAGGTTGTCTATGATCCCACCAGATATCAGGAAGCTTAGTGTTTCTCTGGCACTATTAAGAATAGTTCGGATTGCATGTTTCGTTTTTACTGCTGTTACTATATCTGGATGATCTCTTTGCAAAAATCCTAAAGAAATACCATTTAGGGATATAAATATGAATATTTCTACTAAGCACAGGCATTCTTCACAGACACTAGGCTACATTTAAATTTTTTACCGAAAAAAGTACACGTCTGATCAGGGGCATAGCTAGGGGGAGCAGGCGGGGCATGTGCCCCGGGAGCAACTAAGAGGGAAGGTGGGGGGGTGCCAGAAGCGCACTGTCCATGACGGCGGCGTGCTGCCTCTCTGAGGCAGCAGTGCCACTGAAACCAGCCACCGCCACCCCCTCCTGCACTGTGGGCAGGACTGTAGGTTACGTTCCGTGCCCGGCCATTCTGCGCCTTTCAACGACTCAAGCAGCGAGATTACCTCTTTGCACCACTTGCATAGTTGAAAGGCGCTGATTGACAGGGCAGAATGACTTGCCATGTAAGTCAGCGCCTTTCAACAACGAGGATGTCAGAAGAGATCAGGTCTGAATTGACACCGGATGGTGCGGGAACGGGATTAAGGTGTGTATATAAAGTAGTTTTTTTTTGTCCTAATAAAAATTTAAGTGACATTATGTAAGGGGGGGGGGGGGCTCTATCTACAGAGGGCAGGCTCTATCTTCAGGGGGGCTATATACAGAGGTCGGCTCTATCTACAGGGGGGCTATATACAGAGGTCGGCTCTATCTACAGAGGGTAGGCTCTATCTTCAGGGGGGGCTATATACAGAGGTCGGCTCTATCTACAGGGGGGCTATATACAAAGGTCGGCTCTATCTACAGGGGAGCTATATACGGGGATGGACTATATGTGGAGCACTATAGGGGAGCTATATGTGAGGCACTATATACAGGGGTGGGCTATATGTTGGACACTATATACAGGGGTGGGCTATATCTACAGGAGCACTATACGGGGAGCTATATGTGATGCACTATATACAGGGATAGGCTACATGTGGAGCACTATTTATAAGGGGAGATATATGTAGGGCACTATCTACAGGGGTGGGCTACATGTGGAGCACAATCTACAGGGGGCTATTTGTGGGGCACTATCTACTTGGGGGCTACATGTGGGGCACTATCTAAAGGGGTGGCTATATGTGGGACACTAACTACAGGGGGCTGTATGTGGGGCACTATCTACAGGGACTCTATGGGGGTCACTATCTACAGGGGGATCTATGTAGGGCACTATCTACATGGGGCTCTTTGGGGGCACTATCTACAGGGGGCACAGTGTGTGTGTGTGTGTGTGTGTGTGTGGGACACAGTGTATGGTGCTATTATAATTAGAGGTAAAGTGTATGGCGCTATTATAATCAGGGATAGTGTATGGTGCTATTATAATTAGAGGTACAGTGTATGGTGCTATTATATTTAAGTATATTTAAGTGTTCGGCACCATGATAACTTTATTTTTGTTTATAGGAGAAGAAATGTTTGAACAGTGAGAAGCTGAAGACATCTGAGTTGCAAACTGCAGAAATGGCCTGTGGCTGGGAGAAGTCATCATAGAGGTCTTGATCGGATGGAGAAAAAAAGAGAAAAAGAACAACTGGAATCTGGTATCGTCACCGGTGAGTCACTTAACGTAAATGTTTAGTCTGCCTCTAATCAGTACTGTAGTCACTGTATGCTCTGCAGCGAGATGATGGGTAGTATGATTTTTTTTTTTTGTGAAACAGCAACTCCCAGCATATCCTTATCATTATTTGGGCCATGCTGGGAGCTGTTTCATTTTTACAGGTTTGCTGATTCTTTCTGTTTTTTACATGGTTTTATTTTTTGTATGTAGTGTATAATAAAGTTTGGTCTTTTCATTCCCGTTTTTTCGTATCCCTTTCTTATTATTTTTGGTGTGCACAATTTTGTACATGTGCCTTTTCCTCTCTCCTAGTATGTCATAGTGATTGGCATTTCTCGGAAAGCCGAGCAATTGGTGTACGGGCTGAATAGAAAGTCTATGAGCCCATACACCAATTGCTCGGCTTTCCGATAAAAGCCAATCAGAAACAAAGTTGCTCAGGGCTCACCCGAGCGCTTCTGCAGCTTGGTTTTAGCGTTTAGAGTTGTCTGCTTTGGACAATCCCAATTTGTTAGAGGGGACCCTTGAAATTAAGCTAATCAAAGAGCATCCCACTGCTGGTGCCCCAGTATTCAGCTTTTATCTGCATGGGAACCTGGCAGTAAGTGTGCAAGTCCTCTGCAGTGCCAATACAGGAGAAATAAAGCATCACATACTTCCCATCTATTTTTTTTTTTTTTAGCTAAAGCCAAGAATGGATCCAAAAAGAAGGAAAAGTATGAAGGAAAGACTTAGTTTTGATGCAGTTTGTGGTGCATCAAAGCTATGTAGGTTATCCTGGCCTTCTACTTCTGTCTTTTGAATCCACTCCTGTGTGCGGATAAAAGACTGTATCAAAAACTGTACCAAAACTGCATGAATCCAGCCTAAGGCCAGGATCACACACACAGTTTGGATGCAGCTTTTGGTGCAATTTTTGACTCAGTTACTTTTAGCTACAATACAAAAGGAAGGGAATGTCTAAAGAAAAGACTGATGCATCTCTTTTCTTTTGTGTCCACTTCTGTGCTTTGCTCAAAAAACTGACACAAAAACGGCATCAAAACTGTGTGTGAGATATCCTGGACTAAGGTTGAAATCACACACGCAGTTTTTGATGCAGTTTGAGGTGCAGGTTTTTTTTTTGCGCCAAAATCAGAAGTGGATCCAATAGGAATGCAATAAAAATGAAATGTATCAGTCTTTCCTGTATATTTCCCATTCCTTTTGGTTTCACTCCTGGCTTTGGCTCCAAAAACTGCCTCAAAAACTGCATGTGTAATTTCAGCTTTTAAAGTACTGAAAGCCCTTGAACCACACATTAAACATTTAGGTTATGAAATAAAAATAGGAAATGTTTTACACCTACCTAACTCCTTCAAAGATTGCTGTCTGTTTCTTTCAAGAATAGTGTGCAATCTCTGGGGGCAAAGAAAAACATGGGAAATCAAATGAAAATCTATCAAAATTATGTGACCCACCCAAACAATAGTATTAAGAGCAAGTTGTATTTTTGTCTGTGGCATTGGATGAATAGTGACTACCTGTTATCTTTACATAAGGCTCCCCTTAGGCTGAAATCACACATGCTGTTTTTGATGCCGTTTTTGAGCCAAACACAGCAGTGGATCCATTAAAAAGGAAAAGTATAAAAAGAAGACTGATGTACCTCCTATATATTTTATCCACTCCTGTCTTTGGCTTAAAAAACTGACACAAAAACTTTGTGTAATTCCAGTCAGTATAATGCTATATTCACACGAGAGTGAAAAAAACTCTGTTAAAAATGGACCAACTGTCAGTTTTTCATGGCCATTTTGCATCAGTGTGTCTCTTTTCATCTATTTCCCGGCTATCTGAACTTTTTTAATGGCCGTTTGTCATCCATTTGCCATCCGTTGTTCATGTCCGTTAAAAAAACAGATGAATTAAATTTTCAGGTTTTTTTTGTCCCAATCTCCTGAAAACACCACAGTGCCTATGTAGATATTGCTGCAATACCCCTGTAGATAGAGCCACAGTGCCCACTGTTGATAGTGCCCACATAGATAGTGCCAGAGCCCACAGAGTGCCACATTGCCCATGTAGATAGTGCCACACAGTGCCCATGTAGATAGCACCACACACCTCCCCTGTAGATAGCCCCACACCCCCTGTAGATGGAGCCACACAACCTCACTGTAGATAGTGCAACACAACACCCTTGTAGATAGTGCCACACCCTTCTTGTAGATAGTTTAACACCCCTGTAGATA
Organism: Rhinoderma darwinii; assembly: GCF_050947455.1. Lineage (NCBI taxonomy): Eukaryota > Metazoa > Chordata > Amphibia > Anura > Rhinodermatidae > Rhinoderma > Rhinoderma darwinii. The sequence goes on along the minus strand of NC_134695.1, from coordinate 19,558,601 downwards.
GCGCACACACCCCCGTCGATAGCGTTACACTCCCCCTGTAGATATCTCTACAACCCCCTGTAGATAGTGCTAAACCCCATGTAGATAGCGCCACACACATTTCTCTGTAGATAGTGCCACACAGACCTCTGTAGATAGTGCCACACACCTTCCACTTTAGATAGCGCCAACCACCTGTAGTAAGCGCCACATCCCTCCCCTGTATATAGTGCCATTGGGGTTCCCTCTAGGAGCGGAATTACTGGCCAGAGCATTGCTGATGCTCCGGCCAGGAATTCCACTCCTGGAGGAGCCCCTGACATAACTATTCATATATGTTGACATTAGGGGCTTTGAGACAGTGACGTAAGGGGCTATTCCAGACACGGAATCCCCGGCCAGAGCTTCGGCAACGCTCTGGCCGGGCATTATGGCATCTCAAAGCCCCTAACGTCACTTTCCATATATGACAGTGACGTCAGGGGCTCTTCCAGGAGTGGAATCCTTGGCCAGAGCATTGCCAACGCCCTGGCCGGTGATTCCGTTCCTGGAGGAGCCTCTGATGTCACTGTCCATATATGAACAGTGACTTCAGGGGCTCCCTCTAGGAGTGGAATTTCCAGCCAGAGCATTGCCGATGCTCTGACCAGAGATTCTCGCATTACAAAGGCCCTAACGTCACAGTCCATATATGGACAGTGACGTCAAGGGCTTTCCCAAGACAGGAGTCCTCGACAGAGAGCTTCCGATGCTCTAGCCGGGGACTCCATAGTTGAAAGCCCTGACATCACTGTCCATAACTATGACATAAGGGGCTTCCCTGGGCTCAGATCTTAAAATAGCGATGTGCTCGGGAAATCCCCTTGTGAAGGCTAGGATCAGTGTTTAACGGTCGTCACAAGAATTGATTTATGAAAAACGGCCAATAATAACTGATCCAGTGAATTCTACGAGAGCCGTCGGGCCGTGAAAACTGACAAAAACAGAATATGTTCTATTTTTTGATGGCAGGTATTCAAGGGTCGTTAAAAGAATACATGCATAGAACTTCATTGCTCTGAAAACAACCGTGCGACAGCCATTAAAAAAACTAGATCACCCAGGTTTGACCAACTACAGTCATGTAGACTGTAAGGAATCATGTTTTTTGTTAATCTATAATTCCCCATCTAATTCTGTAAGTGATTTCCGCTGTCACCACAGAGTTTCATATGTCCTTCTAATAGAGTTTATGTTGTGTCAAGTGAGTCTATCAATACCAAACTACAGACTAGAATTAAAGCGGTAGTCCCATCTAGACCAGGGCTTCTCAATCTCTTTGTAATTGAGCCTCCCCAGGCAGAGCATGGTGCCTCCCAAACCACTTGGGGTGCCTTATCAGTCAGGCTTGCCTCACCATTTGAGAAACGCTGATCTAGATATGACCTTAACCCCCTACTGCCTGCCACAATTAGCTCTTATTGGAAGCTGCAGGGATCACATATTTAAAGACTATGAAAGCCATTGAGCACATTTGTTTTGGTTTTTTTTTGCAAAACAATGTATAGAGGATTTTAGACAACATTCTAATTGTTTTTTATTAAAAAAATGTAAATCTTTTTGATATAAAGCTTTTATGTATCCTGGATACATAGAAGCTGTATCTTGCGCTCAAACCCGAATCCGTCAGGTCAGGAGGATTGGTGGTTCTGGTGACAGCGGGTCATGCAGGATCCAGCTGTTATCGATCACATCACATCAAGTCATGAACTTAGATGTGATTGATAACAGCTGGATTCTGAGTTTGCAGCACGGACAGCAGCTAGATGGCCTTGGAGTGACTCAATAAGGTGCTGGTGGGTTGTCTCAGGTATCTGGAGCCATGCTGACTGCATTGAAGGTTCCATAGAGCGAACAAGACGATCGAGGTGGTCCCACAGATGTTTAATCGGGTTCAAGTCTGGCGAATTAGGGGGTCAGGGAAGTACTTTGAAGTCTTGGTGTGCTCTTCCAACTACTGTCGGACATTTCTAGCCATGTGACATATCGCATTGTCTTGCTGGAAGATTCCATCTGCCCCAGGGAAGACAAACAGCACGTATGGGTGGATGTGATCTGCAACGATGGATACATACCCAAATCAGTTCAGGGTGCCTTCCTCATGGATGAGTGGGCCCAGAGAATGCCATGAAAAAATTCCCCAGACCATAATGCTGCCGCCACCAACTTGTGTTCTTCCAGCAATGGTTGCAGGGAGTTTGTTCACTGACATTTCTTGCCTGACACGCCAAAGTCCATCCAATCGATGAAGTAGAAAACATGACTCATTGGAGAAGGCAACCCTTTGCTAATCATCAGTGGTCCAATTGTGATATTGCCGGGCAAATTGAAGCCTTTTTTCCGATGCACATTTTTTAGCATAGGAGCCGTGACCATCCGTCTGCTTCAGAGCCCCATAAGCAGTAGGGTTCGCTGAACTATTGTTTTAGACACAAGTCTGGTAGCCCCCTGGTTGATTTTCACGTGATCTACTCCACTGTAGCGTGTCGTTCGGCCCTCGCGCACCTTCATAGCAGACATTCACCTCTCACATCAATGGCACAAGGTGCTCCGCATTTTCCACGTCGGTTATTCTCAATTGTGCCATTTGTCCACTCGCGATACACTTTCACCACAGCAGCATGTGAACAATTCACAAACTGCGCTGTTCGAGAAATACTGCCACCCTTGGCCCAACAGCCAATAATCATCCTTTTTGTAACTCTGATAAAACGCCCCTTTTACCCATGGCAACAATGAGTGATATGTGTTCAGACAGCCTATCGCACACCTTATATACCCACCAAGCCAGCCTACGGCACATCACTTACTTCATGGGCTAAGCGCTGCCGATCGCCAAAAGTAGAAGATGGTCATAATAATGTGACTCGACTGTGTATATATCCAGGATATATTGAAGCTGTATCTCAAAAAGTAACATAATTTTTAAATAAAAAACAATTAAAACATCTACAATCCTCTAATATGTTGTTTTCTAAAAAGAATAAATAAATATGTGCTTAAAGATTTACATAGCCTTTAAGCACTGGCTTAGTTAAGGTCTGGAGGAAAGTGTTACATGTTGACCCATTATGATACTGAAACGTATGTACAGTATATGCACTCGATACTTAGTCAGGGCTCCTTTTGCATGAATCACTGCGGCGTGGCATGGAGGCGATCAACCTGTGGCACTGCTGAGGTGTTATGGAAGCACAGGTTGCCTCATCACTGACTGGGGAAACTTCACAAAAGTAAATTTTGCATTTAATTTGGAAATCAAGGTCCCAGAGTCTGCAGGAAGAGTGGACAGGCACTCAATCCAAATTGCTTGTGGTTCAATTAAATTGTGATGATATTCTAATTCATTTAGAAGGACTTACATAGATCCATACATACATACATACATACATGTAGACCACATATAGGTCTGTGCCTACCCTTTGTCCTGGCACTGGCTGAACAGACATAATCCCATTCACAAGTGCCCCTTTTTGGTGCCAGCCACAGTGCCACTATAGTTGGTAGCAATGTTGCCTCCTTTAGGTGTCAGTGACAGTGCTCCCTTTAGGTGTCATTATCTAGTGATATTAGTCACTTAACATTACACATTACGTATTTTATTAGGTTCTAAATTAGTACTCCATTCGTAATAACAAACATCTTATGCATTATTCACCAACATCATCTATAATGTTATTAGTTCCAGTATTAATATTCCCACCTTTGTGATGACATCCTGATCTGAAATTTGCTCTACTAAGTTCTTCACATCTTCCTCACTGACTACTAAACCCATTGCTATATCATAACCAAAACTAAACTGCTTATTTATCTGCTTATTTAAGAATTTCAGCACTGATGGCATTATAATCTGGAAAAAATAAATGATAATACGTTAATAAGTAAGAGCAGTATGATAGTAAGTTTCCATGTTACAAAACACATAGATATCATCCTAGGTAGGTTCCAGGAATATGACAATGTGATCAGTGTACTCCGATGGCTGGCACAGTCACCAGATAGCACTCCAGTAGAATACCAATGGGATGGTTGAATATGTGATCATGTCAACATGAACCAGAATCTCTTAGTGAATCCATCACATAACGAATTCAAGATGTTCTAAAGACAAAGGTAGGACTTTGAAGTCCCTGAGATTTATTACCAATGGTATTTAACACAATTTGTTGTTGGGATACTATTTTTCTAACTCTATTTCTTTAACGTTTAACCTATAGTGTTTTGAGATGAAAACTAGATACCTTAAAAAGACGAAGAGCCCGAAGCAAACGCAAAAAACGCAGTGTTTTAATTGACTTAAGTCTCTCTCCAGACAAGATGTTGTCCACCAGCATTTCAACGAGTCCAATAATCAAAAGAAAACAGTCAAATACATTCCAGTAACTATAAATGTATGCTCTTCTTAAAGCAAGAACCTGGCATAGAAAAAAACTGTTATTACAGTAGTAATAATATATAGATAGAAGAACAATGTATCAATGTCTGTAATATATACAGGAAATTATCATATCAAAAGAGAAGGTCTTAAACATGATGCACATTAAAAAAAAAACAACTCATACATAAACTGCACAAAAAAATTCTGAATAGTTGACTTACTACAAAGAAACTACCACGGAAGAGTGTATTTTAAATATACGTGATCAAATATCAGTTCTGCTCAGAAAGTTAGATAAACATTCAAAGCATATAAGTAGGGTGAATTGAATCCCCCCATTTGGAGCCTAGAGACTGTCAATGTTGCCTTTTTGTAAAATGTTCTAAAACTTTAAATAGGCTCTGTCCCAAAATGTTTATTATTTTAATAGTTATGAGCTTTTTTTAGACAATTGGGTGTCAATACCAGCTATTCTCCTGAGGTGTAGCTACCACACAGCCTCTGACGCTGTCCTATCAGCATGAAGCTGCTTCAGACAATATGAGAGAGTGAGGCTGGAGGGAAGGGAGATCACTTCAAACAGCCATATCTCGGGGTGTGGACCACCTAAATTCTGGTGGCATATGAAAGTGGAAATTCTAATCTTTCATATGACACCACGTTCGCAGTTGACACTGATCTAGCTGTGACACAACCGGAGATATCGCCAGTTGAATAGAGAGTCGGAAATGGAAGTTGTATACTATATAAGATCAAATATAATATACTATAAGATTTCCTGTGTTGCTGGGCAGGAAAGGGGTAGAAGCTGTATGACGATTGGACAGCGTCATACAAAAAACATTACACGCCCAGAGTGAAAAGAAAGAGTCACCTCCTAATTGGCTATTGGAGCGACATTAGCATATTTAGAAAAATGCTCAAAACTTTCCAAATAATGAATGTTTTTTTTTTTTTTAAAACAAACCACACTGGAATTGTCAGCATCATAGCGCCTATTAGATTAGTTAGTAGATAGGGAATTAATAAACTGGTGACAGAGCCTCTTTAAGAGGACTGCAATGTTTTATATATACAGTATATATATATATATATATATATATATATATATATATATATATATATATATATATATATATATATATAAAAGTTTGGTAAAGAAAGCAGCACTGTAAGAAAATGATCAGGTGGAGTGCAAAGAAGCCTCGATAGGACAGAAGACCAGTGTCCCACAATTCCAATAGTTACTCCAAAAAATTAAAGGCAGCATTTCCATAAATAGTAAAGTAGAAAAGTTTTTATTCACCACATGCACGACGTTTCAGCCCTACACATGGCATGTATACACACATAATGGGTCTACATATAGGTAAATATATGGACATACAGGCCAGAATATACCCACGCAGGCACATATATACACAGAACAAATAGTTACCTGCAATCCTATGTAACACCACAGATAACAGTGATAACTCTCTGAGTACAGATAATGTAGTAGATGTTACCTGCAGTCCTATGTAACTCCACAGATAACACAGTGATAACTCTCTGAGTACAGATAATGTAGTAGATGTTACCTGCAGTCCTATGTAACATCACAGATAACACAGTGATAACTGAGTACAGATAATGTAGTATATGCACACACAAAAATATATACACATACAGATCTAGGCACTTTGACCCACAAATACACACACACCTGAAGTCCTATGTAACACCACAGATAACACAGTGATAACTCTCTGAGTGCAGATAATGTAGTAGATGTTACCTGCAGTCCTATGTAACACCATAGATACACAGTGATAGCTGTCGGAGTATAGATAATGTAGTAGATGTTACCTGCAGTCCTATGTAACATCACAGATAACACAGTGATAACTCTCTGATTACAGATAATGTATTAGTGTTACCTGCAGTCCTACGTAATACCACAGATAACATACAGTGGCACATGCAATATTGTTGGAATGCACATCCGCCATACATACACGGATAGTGTTAAGTGGTTAAAGGGATTGTCCAGGTTTAAACTTTTTATGTGGCAGCAGAAAAGGAGGGCTTCAAATAAAAAAGCAGCTCATACTTACCAGGACCAGCGTCAGCACCCGGCGAACCCAGGCGAGTGCCGGTGCCCTTTACCCTTGGGAGGCCCACTCGGCCGCCGGGTGCTGATGCTGTCGTCGTCACGGCATCACTGTCCGTATGTGGACAGTGATGTCAGGAGCAGAGCAGGAGAACTGAGGCAGAGTGCTAGTAGTGCTCTGCCCGGGACTATGGCTCTGGGGCTGCCTCGGAAAACACTGTCCATATATGGACAGTGACGTGAGGGGCTGCTCCTGAAGCGGAATCCCCACCCAGAGTGTCTGCAATGCTCTGGCTGGGGATTCCACTCCTAGAGGGAACCCCAAAGGTGCAACTACCAGGGAGGGAAACTGTGTGGCACTACCAGGGACAGGGGGCTGTGTGGCACTACCAGGGAGGGGGCTGTGTGGCACTACCAGGGAGGAGGGGGCTGTGTGGCACGACCAGGGAGGTGGGGGCTGTGTGGCACTACCTTGGAGGGGGCGCTGTGTGGCACTACCAGGGAGAGGGGACTGTGTGGCATTATCTGGGAGGGGGCTGTGTGGCACTACCTGGGAGGGGGGTTGTGTGGCATTATCTATGGAGGGTGCTAAACTTATGGGGGGTACAAACTGGGGGCCTAACTTCTATATGGGGGCATAAACAGGGCCTAACGTCTATATGGGGGCACAAAGTGACATTTAATGCCATTTTACTGCCACCGTGAGTTGCCCCACAAAGTGGCCTACTAAGTCTTGTGTCGCCCAATGGCCCATATAAACCTGGAGCCGGCCCTGATACTTACGCTCTTCTGCCAGACATTCCCCTTCTTGCGCTGGGGGCTTCTGTCATCTCTGTTCTGTGTGTACACAGAGTGACTGCAGCGGTGACATCACGTCGACAGTACATCACCACCGCAGCTAATTACTGGTCTCAGCTGAACGCCGCTGAGGCTATTATTAGGCTGCAGCGATGGTGTACAGTCAACATGATGTCACCGCTATATACAAACAGAGAACAGATCTGACGGGAGCCCCCAGTGCAGGAGAGAGGTAAGTGTAATGACTGGGTAGGGAGACAGACAGGTGAGCCCTAATCTACCCGCCCCTCATTCCCTGCCTACTTGCACGACCCGTCCTAGGCGACAACGTAGAACTGGCTGACAGCGTACAACTTAATACGTGCACGACAGGCAAACAGACAAGGGTACACAGAAGCTAAGGGAAATGGGGCAGTTGCCCACGGCAACCCCGTGAGCAACAAGAGTAGTGAACAAGCCGAGTAAAACCAGGAGTGTACGAGGTACCAAACGCAGAGCAGGAGCGTAGTCAGTAAAGCCAGGGTCAAAATGAAGCAGAGGTCAATAGTAATAGCTGGAGCAGCAGAGCCAGGAAACAAGATAGAACCACAGGCAAAGACAAGAAGCAAATGAAGGTATACATAGACCGAGGGCGGGAGCTAGAACCGTCTGGCAAGGCGGTGATAGTTTCTCCCACTCCTCAGCCTACCAGCCTGAGTTGTAGCAGATCGAGTCACTCTATCAGACCTAGGAGTGTAGCGCCCATGGCCGCGGGCCGTCGGGTTCACTCCCCTCCCGACGCCCGCAGCCATGGATCTGTGAGCGCTGGCCTCCGTCTCCCTCCTAGGAGATGCCAGCGCTCACTTCCGCTCCGTCCGGCCGGGTCCCGTAGGGTGCGCGCACACGCTCGCGCCCGCTCTTAAAGGGCCAGCGCGCGCACATGAAAACAATGATCATTAACCCACATGATTCCCTGCTCTATAAGAATGCCCCAGCCCTTCTGATCCTTGCCTGAGCGTTGTTAGTCTTTCCCTGTCTGTCTCGCAAATGGTCCCTTAGTGTCTCCCGTTCCAGCTGTTACCCGTGCCCTGTTACCGTTCCTGTATTCCGCATTGTTCCTGTGCCTACTCGTGTTCAAGTGTCATCTGCCACGTCAAGTGCCATCTGCCACGTCAAGTGCCATCTGCCACGTCAAGTGCCATCTGCTCATCGGATACTGCCCGCCACGTCTGGCGCCACTTTCCGCACCTGCCTACATCCGTGCTGAAGCCACAGTCACCGTCCGGACTATTTCAGGTACCTAAGCATTACTGTCTGCTATCTTACTTTCACTGTGACCTGGTCAGCTGCCTCGCCGCTACGGCGGAGCGGCCTAGTGGGTCCACAAACCCAGTGTCCGTGACAAGGAGCAGATGCAGACTGATTAACCACGGGTGTCGATACAGAAGCTGTGTCTGGCAGATCCTTTACAGTAAAAATAAGTTATTTTTTTTATTTTAACTCCTCCTGCTGCTTCAAAAAAATGTTTAATTTGTATTCCGGACAGCCACTTTTAAAGGCTATGCCCACCTTTGAAATAGTTTTTTTTTTTTTTTTATAATCTGCGTGTTTTGTGCAACTTTCTAAATAAATACTTTTTATTAAAAACTATTTTTACTTTTTGAGATACCGCTGCTTTGTATTCTGTATGTAGAGCAGCCGCATCTAGCGAGACTAGTGGGACTGACGGGTTCAGTGTCAGCAGGTCCTGTGTCTCTGACACGCAGGATCCACCACCCGTTATCAATCACATCTAAGTTATGAACCGTCGACACCCAGGACCCGCTGACACTGAACCGGTCAGTCCCACTGACCTGACGGACTCAGGTCTCAGCGCTAGATACGGCTGCTCTGTATACAGAATACAAAACATCCGTATCTCAAAAAGTTGAAATAGTTTAATAAGGCTCCGTTCACAGGTGCGTCAGGGCTCCGTTCAGGCAATTCATCTGAGCTTTCTGTCAGAACGGAACCCTGACTGAATCAATATTGTAGTCGACTGCGCTTTTGATTTCGTCAAAACGACGGAAACCTTGCACAACGGAGACAAACGCAAACCATTTGCACCGGATCCGTCACCATTGAAATGGTTTCCGTTTGTTTCAGTCAGGGCTCCGTTTTGACGGAAAGCTCAGATGTAACGCCTGAACGGAGCCCTGACGCAGATGTGAACGAAGCCTTAAAGTGTAGCTAAACATTCGGCAAACTTCTGACATGTCATAGTGACATGTCAGAAGTTTGGATTGATGGGGGTCCGAGCACGGAGAAGTGCTCGTATGAGCGTTCATCTGCTTCGTGTGTGTTCGGCTTTTTCTGGAAATAAATGTATCGGTGTGCGGACTCAATACAAAGTCTGTGAGCCCATACTCCGATACATCAGCTTTCCGGAAAAAGCCGAACAGAAAATAAGCAGTTGAACGCTCACAGGAGTGCTTCAGCTGCTTCGTTCTAGCGATTGGTGGGGGTCTCCGTGCTCGGACCCCCACCAATCCAAACTTTTGACATGTCACTTTGACATGTCAGAAGTTTGTCGAACGTTTAGCTACACTTTAAATGTAATTACAAAGTTGCACCAAACACACAGATTTTTATAGAAAAAATAAAATAAAAAAGTCAAATGTGTACATAGCTTTTCACGTAATATGAACAGGGTTTAAAAGGGCAACAAATGGTAAATGTGCACTATGGAGGCACTGAATTCTGTGCCCATTTGACATTTATTAACACTATAGTGCCTTTCAGTGCCACCATGGTGCCCATTTGCCACCTATTTCCCCTTTAGCGTCCTTCTGTTTGGTGGCCCCTTGATTCCGATTTGCCATTTACTGCCCCTGTAGCCTTTAGCATCTTTTGTCACAGAAGAACAATAACGGGGCAACAAAATGGTGAATGGGCATCAAGGGGGACTGAATAGAAGGACACTAAAGGGGCAAATGGGCACCAAGGTGGCACGGAATTCTCTGTCCATTTGCCATTATTGCCCATTTTAGAACCCCATCAGTTCCCACATTCAAACAAAGTTCAGTTAGTGACTTACCTGCTGGGCTTCCGGCAAACTCTTCCTGCTGGAGCCGCCCTGGAGAAAACTTTCCCTCAGTGTCTCCACCAGCCCTGAAAACGCACAGGAAGCGCGGTGTCTCCTCCCTGTCTTGCGTTCTGAATGATGTCATCACGCCTGTCTCGTCATTCAGGACGCAGGACAGGGTGAGCGGACGAGCAGTGGCCGGGGCGCGGGGCAGTCAGTATGAGGTTGGTGCAGTAAGTGAGTGGCACCTGACCCGCTGGCGTCCCGAGTAGTGGCTATGGTGCGGGGCATGTATTCCCGGTGGCGCCCCGCTTACAGTGCGTCGGGCGGCGCCCTTTGTTACCGCACTGGCCACACGTACCTAAGGCCGGCCATGGCTAAGATATACAAAGCAGCACACATTTTAAATAGAGACTGGACGGCAGGAGGCTTTCAGACAACGGAGCAGTCCTAGTCTTATCTAATGTTATTCAGCAGCTCAGCTCTCAGATTACAGCATCCTGAGAGTCCATGCAGGAGGGAAGGGGGAGAATTACCTAGACACAGAGGCCAATGTGCACAGCAAATTCATCCTAATGACGGAGAAGAAAGAGCACAGCAGCGCATGCAAGTCCAACACTGCTGCCTGAAACAGCGCGGAGTGCGGCAGCACGAGTATACGGACTCCTCCTCCTTAGAAAAGCCCAGGAATCGTTAGCGTGGTATGTGAACTATATATACTAGAAAAAGTCCCCTGGGCTGCCCGGGTATAAAGTGTTGGTCTGTCTGTTTGTGTGTTCATTGGATTTGTTCCAAGGGTGCCCAGGAGGCCAATAATTTTTTTTTTTAATGAGAAAATCGCTAGTAGCCAGTTACACACTGTTTATTTTATTTTTAACCTCCTAAATATCTAACAGATAAACTTGTAGGAGATGGAGTCATAAGACTTTATGACAGAGCCTGTTTATAAACAACATTTTCAATTTTATAGCTGGGTGCATAGACATAAATATTTCTACCTGATCCAACTCTGGAGAAGACAACATACAATTGTCCAAGCGAGAAAAATGCAGAATCCAGAATCATGCCAATCACCGGCAATGATTGGCCTTGGGTCCTAGGCTCTATTCACATGACAGGATCCGAGTGTTGGCCAATAAAAACGTACGATTTTGACCCATTTTACAGTAGTTTTTTTCCCTGTCCGTTTTAAAAATGGATGAATTTCATTTGTCAATTTTTTGCCACACACTTCCCTCTGTAGCTAATGCCAACCGCTGGACTCTGTATCTAATGCCACACACTGGCCTCTGTAGCTACTGCCACACACTGCCCTCTGTAGCAAATGCCACACACTGCCCTCTGTAACAAATGCCACAAACTGCCCTCTGTAGCAAATGTCACACACTGCCCTCTGTAGCTAATGTCACACACTGCCCTCTATAGATAATGCCACACACTGCTCTCTGTAGTTAATGCCACACACTGGCCTCTGCAGCTAATGCCACACACTGGCCTCTGTACTGGGTGGTGGTGGACCGATTTTCGAAGATGGCCCACTTCGTTCCTCTGTCCGGTCTTCCTTCTGCTCCTCAGTTGGCCAAGTTATTTATCCAACACATCTTCCACCTGCACGGCATGCCGCAGCATATTGTGTCTGATCGGGGGGTTCAGTTTATCTCGAGGTTCTGGAGAACCCTCTGCGGACTTCTTGGCGTGAAGTTGGACTTTTCCTCTGCCTACCATCCTCAGTCTAATGGTCAGGTCGAGAGGATCTACCAGATTTTGGAGAACTACCTACGCCACTTCATCTCCAAGCAGCATGATGACTGGGTGCAGCTGCTCCCATGGGCGGAGTTCTCCTACAATAATCACACCAGCGAGTCTACTAGGAATACACCGTTCTGCATTGTCTACGGCCAGCACCCTCAAATTCCTCTCCTGGTGCCTGATACTTCTGAGGTACCTGCAGCTGACTCCATGTTTAGAGACTTTTTGCAGATCTGGCCGCAGACTCGATACTCCATCCTAATGGCAGTGGATCGCATGAAATGGAAGGCTGACAGAAGGAGAAGAGAGCCTCCTCGGTTTCTTCCTGGCACTAAGGTCTGGCTGTCGTCCAAGAATATCCGACTGAGGGTGTCATCATGTACATTTGCCCCAGGTTCCTCTGACCATTCGAGGTCCTGCAGCAGATCAACCCTGTCACCTACAAGCTTTGGCTGCCTCCTACCCTCAGGATTCCCAACTCATTCCATGTCTCCCTCCAGAACCAGTGATCCTGAACTGCTATTCCAAGACTCCCAGCCCTGCGGTTGCCTCCAGCGGTCACTCGGACATCTTTGAGGTCAAGGAGATCTTGGACTCAAAGAGAGTGAGAGGAAAGACTTTTTATTTGGTGGATTGGAGGGGGTGTGGTCCTGAAGAGAGGTCTTGGGAGCCAGAGGAGAACCTCAATGCCCCTACTCTTCTGAAGTTTCTCTCTCGCTCTGGTCCCAAGAAGAGGGGGCGTAAGAGGGGGGATACTGTAATTTCCGTGGCTGTGGGCTGTCAGCTCCAACCTCCCCCTGACAGCCGCAGCCACGAGTCGGCAAGCGCTGGCCCCAGCCTCCTCCTCAGCAGACGCCAGCGCTCGTGTCCACTCACATCAGCCAGACCCGTGAGTACCCTGGACTATAAGATGGGTCCCCGAGTTCTATGCCTGAGCGTTGTTGTGTTCCCTAGTTTGTCTATGTGATGGCCTCCTAGTATGTTTCCTGTTCCAGTCCCTGTTCCAGTCCCTGCCCCTGTACCTATACCTGTTTCCAGTTCCTGTTCCTAGCAATCCATACATTCCTGGTCTAGCACTGAGCTGTGCCAAAGTGGTGCCGTGCTGTATCCACGTCTGACCTGCTTCACCTCGCCTGACGTCTGCCTGCTACCTAGTCCCAGCCGAGCCTGCCCTGCTGCTGTCTGAGCTGCCACAGGTACCTATAACACTATAGACATTCACCTGCTCCCTATTGGCCAGTTGCCTTACCGCCAAGGCGGTACGACCCAGTGGGTCCACAGACCCTTCATGACAGCGCCACACAGCCTTCTGTAGATAATGCTAGAGTTCCCTCTGTAGATAATGCCACAGTGCCCTCTGTAGATAATGCCACAGTGCCCCCTGTAGATAGTGCCACACAGCCCACTGTTGATAGCACCACACACCCATTTGGATAGAGCCACACAGCCCCCTGCAGATAGTGGCACTATCAACAGGGGGCTGTGTGGCACTATCTACTGCCGGAGCAGAAACTCAGCTAGGGCATTGGCAATGCTCTGGCGGGGGATTTCAGTCCAGGAGGACCCCTGACGTGTCACAGAGTCATCCCCAGGCAGCGGGACCAGAGGCAGAGCTCTGAAGAGCTCAGGGAACATCCGCCCAGCCCACTGCCTCTATATGTAATTGATGACGAGCAGTGCCTTGGATCAGCCAGAAGAGCAGACTGGGCTGAGGCACGGAACATAACAGGAAGTTAAAAATTCACAGCAGGTGCGGTGATTGCATTAAAGAACACAGAAACGCTGGTACAGTGAAACAAGTATATTACAAAATTATTTGTAAATGGCAAATTAAGTCAAAGTTAAATGTACTCTCTAGAGGTGATCCCAAGAGTAATCTATAAACAACCATTTCACTTAAAAATACACTTGCCCCTTCAATTCTGAGGACACGGGATCAGACGGAAACAGGGTAAACCTACAATGCTTTTGCATACACACAGTTGTAGTACTTGTTCCCACATTAATGCTAGGGATGAGTTTCATCCTTTCACCAAAAAAGAGAATTTTATGATTTAAGACTATATTAGTTGTGAATCTGAATATGTTATATACAGTACATAATATTCTGTTATTGCGGTCTACAATACATAGACTGCACTTTGAGACGACTCAAGGATCGGTTTTCCAAACACTCTAGAGATCGGAAAAAAAAAAAAAATATCACACAGCCATCTTTATCTTGACTCTGATAATTTGCTGCAGCATGATATCACACAACAAAAACCATTGAAAAGCCATTGAAAAAGTCAAGTTAAAGTTGCTTGACACTGTGTATTTAATGCATTAAAAGTCAAAATAAAGATTGCTACATCTGTATCAATAGACATCACGAATGGAGATATATACAGTTAGGTTCAGAATTATTTGGACAGTGACAAAATCTTCATGATTTGGGCTCTGCTGCCACCACATTGGATTTGAAATGAAATAACTGATATGCAATTGAAGTGTAGACTTTCAGGTTTAATTCAAGGGGTTGAACAAAAATATCCTGTGAAACATTTAGGAATTGCAACCATTTTTCTATACAGCCTCCTCATTTCAGGGGCTCAAAAGTAATTGGACAAATTAACATTACCATAAATAAAATGTGTTTTTTTAATACTTTGTAGTGAATCCTTTGCAGGCAATGACTGCCTGAAGTTTGGAACCCATGAACATCACCAAACGCTGGGATTCCTCCTTTGTGATGCTTTGCCAGGCCTTTACTGCAGCTGTCTTCAGTTGTTGCATGGTTGTGGGTCTTTCTTCCTCAAGTTTTGTCTTAAGCAAGTGACATGCATGCTCGACCGGGTTGAGATCTGGAGATTGACTTGGCCATTGCAGAATATTCCACTTCTTTGCCTTAAAAAACTCCTTGGTTGCTTTCGCAGTATGTTTTGGTTTATTGTCCATCTGTACTGTGAAGCGACGTCCAGTCAACCTTGCTGCATTTGGTTGAATCTGAGCAGAAAGTATATCCCTGAACACTTCAGAATTCATCCGGCTGCTTCTGTCTTCAGTCACATCATGAATAAACACTATTGAGCCAGTGCCTTTGGCAGCCATGCATGCCCATGCCATCACACTGCCCCCAGCATGTTTTACAGAGGATGTGGTGTGCTTTGGATCATGAGACGTTCCAATACTTCTCCATACTTTCTTACTCCTATCATTCCGGTATAGGTTTATCTTAGTTCCATCTGTCCAAAGAATGCTGTTCCAGAACTGGGCTGGCTTCTTTACATGTTGTTTGGCAAAGTCTAATCTGGCCTTTCTATTTTTGAGGCGGATTAATGGTTTGCAAGTTGTGGTGAACCCTCTGTATTTGCTCTCATGAAATCTTCTCTTTATGGTAGACTTAGATACTGATACACCTACTTCCAGGAGAGTGTTCTTGTAATGCCGGGGTAGGGAGACAGACAGGTGAGCCCTAATCTACCCCCCACTCAGTCCCTGCCTACTTGCAACGGCCCGTCCTAGTCGACGGCGTGCAACTGGGCGATGGTCCCTACGCTCACTATGTGCACGAGAGACAAACAGACAAGGGTACACAGAAGCTAGGGGAATGGGGCAGTTGCCCACGGCAACACCGTGAGTAACAAGAGAAGTGAACGAGCCGAGTCAAACCAGGAGTGTACGAGGGACCAAACGCAGAGCAGGAATGTAGTGAACGAGCCGAGTCAAACCAGGAGTGTACGAGGGACCAAACGGAGAGCAGGAGAGTAGTGAACGAGCCGAGTCAAACCAGGAGTGTACGAGGTACCAAACACAGAGCAGGAGAGTAGTCAGTAAGCCAGGGTCTATATGGAGCAGAGGACAAAAGTACAAGCAGCAGCAGCAGAGCCAGGAAACAGACAGAATCACAGGTAAAGGAGAAGCAGGAAGTGAAGGTATAAATAGACAGAGGTCGGGAGCTATCTTCGTCTGGCCAGGCTGTGATAGGCTCTCCCACTCCTCAGCCTCCCAGCCTGATTGGTATAAGGAGGGGGTCACTCGATCAGACTTAGGAGCAGGTGCAGACTGACTAACCACGGGCGTCGACACAGAAGCTGTGTCTGGCAGATCCTTTACAGTTCTTCAATTGAGTTGATGTTATGAAGGGGTTTTTCTTCACCTTGGAAAAGATTCTGCGATCATCCACCACTGTTGTCTTTCGTGGATGTCCAGGCCTTTTGGAGTTCAGGAGATCACCAGTACGCTCTTTTTCTTCAAGAATGTAGCAAACTGTTGATTTGGCCACTCCTAACATTTGTTCTATCTCTCTGATGGATTTCTTCATTGTTTTCAGCCTAATGATGTTCTATTTTACTTGCATTGAGAGCTCCTTTCACCTCATGTTGTGGGTTCACAGCAGTAGCTTCCAAATGCAAATGCCACACCTGGAATCAACTCCAGACCTTTTACCTGCTTACTTGATGATGGATTACCGAGGGAATAGCCAATGCAGCACATTAAATAGCTTTTGAGATAATTGTCCAATTACTTTCGGTCCAGCTACATATTAAAGAGCTGTAATTCCTAAACCCTTCCTCAAATTAGGATGTGAATACCCTCAAATTAAAGCTTACATGTCATTTTCACCATATGGTGAAAGCCGTAAAAATGAAACCCCTCAAAATATTGAGAGATCATTGTTTTTTTCCTATCCCACCCCACAAATATTTTTTTTCCAGTTTCTCAATACATTATATGGTGCAACAAATAGTACTTTTAAAAACTACATCTCGACATCTCCACCTGTGCTTAGCATAGTGGGGCAAGATAATAGGTTAGTTAGTTTTATAGTTTCTCCTGCTGCTAATAATAAATTGGTGCAATTATATATAATACATCAATGTTACTTGACGCCGATCAGATTGAGACACATGGGAAGGCGGGATTCCTCTTGTTGCCATAGATGTGGTGAGGATAGGGCTGACTTTATACATTTAATGTGGCAATGTCGGTGGATCTCTACTTTTTGGGAAGAGGTAGTAGCGGTACTGACTGAAGTATCAGGGAAAAGAGGTCAAACTCAAGCCTGAAGTGTGCTTGCTGGGGTTCATGTCAGAGGAACAGTGGTCGGTACATGCAAGATTTTTTCTCAGGGAGTCACTCTTCATGGCAAGGAAGGCGGTGGCTATAAGATAGATGGCTGATACGCGACCGACGTAAGCTCAATAACGTAAATTGATCAACGACATTCTTCCATATGAGAAAATTGCATATAAAAACATTGTGGTCATCCCACTAAATTTCATTCAATTTGGAATGGATGGTGCTCCTCGAGTCTCACTCACTGTACAATTCGAAGTTTGGCTGAATCTTTGGCGAATGCTATGATAGGGCTTGGTTAGGTTATATTGGTTGGATGCCATGTATTCTCTTGTACACATGTTTACAGGACAATGTATGAGGTGTACGGCTCATGCCGGATCATGTCTCTGCTCAAATAATTCTGATGCATTTGCTTATTATGATTTTGTATTTCTTTGTACAGAAATGTGTATGATGAACATTTTTTTTTTTCTATTGTGTCATTTTATTCATAGTTTCTGCTGTTTCTTCAAGTCTTGTGTACTTCTGGATAAATGTTATTATTCTGATGTATATCTGTAATTGACTCTGTTAGTTTATTTTATTTTATTTCTAAACTACATCTTGCCCCGCAAAACTCAAGCCCTCATATGGATCTATTGATGGGAAAATTAAAAAGTTATGGCTTTTGGAAGGTGTGGAGGATTTTTTTTTTACGAAAATCCAAAAAATGTCTGGGTCTAGAAGGGGTTAAACGTAGGTGTCTATGAGTGACGTATGACTGGGGGAAGATAACTGTTGGGGGGCATCCGTCGAAGGTTTACATTTTTGTACACGTTGGTTTAACATCTACCACCATACATCCCGGGATATTTTGGGTTTACAGACACATTTCTATTAAGAAAGCCGTGTTGTTCCAATATTACATCATCAGAGGCCAGTATTTCCCTTTTCTCTGTTACAGGAATTTTGGAGATACAGACTAAGTGATTGGTATCATGTCTAGTGGCAACAGTGTTCCCGAACTACAAAGTGTCCATAAAATTTGATCTCGAGCACAACTCAGGGTGGTGAACACAATTATAATCCCCTTACCACTCTGTCTACTAATTTTTCAAAAACAATATTGCCCTATGAAGCAAGGTTTCTCTCTTTTTGTCTTTTTTCCCATAGAATTTGATCTATTGAGTATCTATATTCTGGAGAACATTAATATACTTTTATCATTGTTGGACTCCCGAAGTGATTGCGAGATGCACAAATCTTATTGTTTATATGTGGATTGTATGAAGAAGTTTAGCCTACTTCTAAGATTTAGCAGTTCTCAGGTGCTGCTTCACGGACTCTATCTGTGATAATTACTCTGTAAAGTACTAATTTTTTCTGTGAGAACATGGATTTTTGGGAGCATGATGGAATTCATATATATAAGACACTAAATTTTGTGTTTGTACAGCAGTTAAACATAAAAAAGGACAAAGGGATAATGAAAAATACATCTAAGTGTGTAATCTTCAAGTTGTAAAAAACTATGATCAAAATAGACCATTTGTTATACAGAAGAGACCTCTAGTGGTATTGTATGTTAAAAAAGTAAAAAGTAGCGTAAAATTGTTTTTGTATGTTACACAGAGGTCTCTTGAAAGATGGTCAATGGATTGGTATACACTGCCCAAATCAAGTTATGTTCATGGAGCCATTCAATGGTAACACAACACTTTGAATTGTTCCAAGTTCAAAGGATGAGATCCATCACAAACCTGAAAGGAGAAGGGTTCCCCACCATCCCCTAACCCTCTGAGTTAGAAGGAATTGCAAGGGTCAGGAACAAGTAGCTAGCCCATGTCAAAGCTCATGTATAAACTATATGTGCCCTGGTGTCTGCCTAGGCTGCTGCCCAAGTATTCCCCAGGCTTCAAAGTCTTGGTATAGCTTCTTCAGAGGGATGCCAGATTACAGGGTGTGAGGAACCTACATCATGGCCCCCCATCCATCCCGGATCCAGGGGTACAGTCCCGGATCCCAGCTCCACCATTAGTTTTTTTACACCAGCTGTGAGCGACTTCACACAGACAGATGCGATGCAGTGATGTCTGCTCTGAGCTACACACAGCACGAACCGGAGGAGACATGCAGAAGAATCTCCTCCATTTGTCGTGGAAATGAGGCTAGGTGAGTATTTATTTTAAGATTATTATTTATTTTTAGGAGGCACTTTGAGTGCATTGTACTGTATGTGAGGGGCACTCTGGGGGCATTATACCTGGTAAGGGGCACTATGGGGGCATTATACTGTGTGTGGGAGGCATTATCGGGGCATTATACTGTGTAGGGGCACTAGACTGTGTGAGGAGACACTACAGGGGCTTTATACTGTGTGAGAAGGCACTATGGGGGCATTGTACTGTATGTTGGGGAACTATAGGGGCATTATACCTTGTGGGGAGGCACTATGGGGGCATTATACTATGTAGGGGGCACTGTGGAGGCATTATATATGTAATTGTTGCAAAATTTAGGTTATGGAATCCACACTGAAATTACAAAGTACAGTACAATGTAAGTAAATTGGGCTTTAACAAACCCCATATATTCACAGCGTGAAAATCTGTATTCTGGATTCTGGGCATGCAGCAACGAGTGAAATCTACAGTTATATCCGAACCAAAATTCGCAATAAAATTAGGCCAGTTCCACTGCATAATTTTTACACTGTGTGTGAACCTGCCCTTACTATTTTGAACGCCTGTGAACAATTCAAGTCACCTTTTTTTGCTGACCAATTTTATCACTTTATAGTTACAATTTAGTGGAATGGATCAAATAAAATTGTTTCAAATTAAGAGAAGGAAGATCAGGGAGCAATAGCAGGCTTGTTAGTACTCATATAAAAAGGGACTATTGCTGTTTTTACCAGCATATAAAAGCTTCTGAATAAAGGCTCATGCACACAGCTGTATTATGGCTCTCCGTATGACCAGAATATTTAATGCCACAGACGGTCTGAGATCCCTTCCTGATCTAACAGGATGGAATCTGATCTTGTCCTCGGCACAAAATATATGACTCTTGCACAGAGAGGCAATACGGTCAGCAACCTAAGAAAAGGAAAAGAAGAGTCTTGTAAATAATCTTTGCCACTCTTGCAGAGTCCTGCCCATAGTGAAGTAGAGGACTACTCATTGCATAATGCCGTCCACAAACCATATGGCCCCCAAGGACACACATAATATTCTTAACACAAATCTAAAAGAATGTGATACATCATATTCCAATTATTTATCTTTTACAAAACTCAGTGTTTAAAATAGACAGATATGATAATGAAAAATGAATACAAAGTTGTACACTTCCACGTATGCACTTTGCACAACACCATGAGAAATACCACCAGACATAAAATATGTAGTCTTACCTTAATTATTGTTTCACATGAATATAGCATAAGGAACCCCACATTTAGTATGTTCAATTCTAGAGCATAAATCTCACTTATATGCGGTATAAAGTCAATAATAGCTGGGAAAATGTTTATTAATATTGTAATATATGTTGCATATTCAAAGAGATTATTCATAACTACTCGATAACATATTTTAAGATATTTAGATCTGAAAAAGAAAGTTACTTTCAATTAAAATTCAAAAAATTATATACTGCAGCACTTAACCCCTTTTGGCCACTTTTTACCCTCCTGACAGAGCCTCATTTTTCAAATCTGACATGTTTCACTTTACGTGGCAATAACTTTGGAATGCTTTTACCTATCCAAGCGATTCTGAGATTATCTTCTCATGACACATTGGACCTTTTGTTACTGGCAAAATTTGCTCGATACACTCAATATTTAATTGTGAAAAACACCAAAATTATTGCGAAAATTTTCAAAAATTAGCAGTTTTCTAAATTTAAATGTATCTACTTGTAAGACATGCACTTATACCACACAAAATGGTTGCTAATTAACATCTCCCATATGTCTACTTTAGATTAGCATCATTTTTAAAAAAAATCCTTTTATTTTTCTAGGACGTTACAAGGCTTAGAACTTTAGCAGCAATTTCTCACATTTTCAAGAAAATTTCAAAAGGCTATTTTTACAGGGACCAGTTCAATTGTGAAGTGGCTTTGAGGGCCTTATATATTAGAAACCCCCAATAAGTCATCCCATTTTAAAAACTGCACCCCTCAAAGTATTCAAAACAGCATTTAGAAAATGTCTTAACCTTTTAGGCGTTTCACAAGAATTAAAGTAAAGTAGAGGTGAAATGTATAAATTTCATTTTTTTTTTGTTGCAGAAAATAGTTTTTAATGAGACTCTGTCACCACATTATAAGTGCCCTATCTCCTATATAAGGAGATCGGCGCTGTAATGTAGGTGACAGTAATGTTTTTTATTTAAAGAGACGATCTTTTTTTCACAAAGTTAGGAGCAATTTAAGTTTATGCTAATGAGCTTTCTTAATGCCCAAGTGGGCGTACTTTTACTTTCGACCAAGTGGGCGTTGTACAGAGGAGTGCATGACGCTGACCAATCAGCATCATGCACTCCTCTCCATTCATTTACACTGCACTAGCGATATAGTTATATCACTATGTGCAGCCTCATACACAAACCCTAACATTACTACAGTGTCCTGATAATGAATACACATGAAATCCAGCCTGGACGTCATGTGTACTCAGAATCCTGACACTTCTGACTCTTTTTTTGTGAGATTCCGACAAGTGAAACCAAATCTCGTTTAGCTACGAGATCTCACGAGATTTCGTATCCGTTGCTGGAATCTCACAAAAAAGAGTCAGAAGTGTCAGGATTCTGAGTACACATGATGTCCAGGCTGGATTTCATGTGTATTCATTATCAGGACACTGTAGTAATGTTAGGGCTTGTGTATGAGGCTGCACATAGCGATATATCTATATCGCTAGTGTGGTGTAAATGAATGGAGAGGAGTGCATGATGCTGATTGGTCAGCGTCATGCACTCCTCTGTACAACGCCCACTTGGTCGAAAGTAAAAGTACGCCCACTTGGGCATTAAGAAAGCTCATTAGCATAAACTTAAATCGCTCCTAACTTTGTGAAAATAGATTGTTTTTTTAATAAAAAGCATTACTGTCACCTACATTACAGCGCCCATCTCCTTATGTAGGAGATAGGACACTTATAATGTGGTGACAGAGTCTCTTTAATTCATTTTTTTGGTAACACAGAAGGCTTAACCAGAGAAACGCAACTCAATATTTATTGCCCAGATTTTGCAGTGTTAGGAAATATCCCACAGGTGGCCCTAATGTGCTACTGGACTGAAACACAGGCCTCAGAGGCAAAGGAGCACTTAGCCTTTACAAAGAAAATGTAGGTTTAGCTAATTTTTTTTTTTTTGTTTCCACATGGACTAAAGGAGAAAACGCACCACAACATTTGTAAAGCAATGTCTCCCGAGTAAAACAATACCCCATATGTGTTCATAAATGGCTGTTTGGACACACGGTAGGGTTCAGGTGGGAAGCACCATTTGGATTTTGGAATGATTTCTTGGCGCGATGTCACATTTGCTGAGCCCCTGTAGCAGGGGCGTAGCTAGCGGGGGCAGGCGGGGTATGTGCTCTGGGTGCAACTTAGAGGGGGTCGCCAGTGCCGCACTGTCTATGATGGCGGCCTGCTGCCTCTCTGAGGGGTGGCGGCGCCACTGAAACCAGGCGCCGCCACCCTCTCCTGCACTACAATTGTACCTGCGTGCATAGGACGCAGGTACAATTAGAAGCAATGAATGGCTGGGTGCGTTCCGTGCCCGGCCATTCAGTGCCTTTCTACGAGTGAAAAGTATTGTGCCGCTTGCGTCATGAAAGGCGCTGATTGAGGGAGAGTCATTCTGCCTTGCCAATCAGCGCCTTTCATAGATGCAAGCAGCGCGATCACGTCATTGCGCTGCTTGCGTCGTTCAACCCCAGGAGACCTGCGCAGAAGAGAGCAGGTCTCCATTGCCGCCGGACGGTGCGGGAACGGGATTAAGGTGAGTTTGTATAGTTTGTTTTCTTATCCTAATAAAAAAATGTGTGGCATTATCTATGGGGGTGGCTTTATCTACAGGAGGGGCTTTATCTACGGGGGGCTTTATCGACGAGGGGGCTCTATCTACAGGAGGGCTATATACTGAGGTTGGCTATATGTGGAGCACTATATACAGGGGTGGAATATATGTGGAGTACTATATACAGGGGTGGGCTATATCTACAGGGGGGCTATATACAGGGGTGGGCTATCTGTGGAGCACTAGAGGGGGAGCTATATATGGGACACTATATACAGGGGTGGGCTATATGGGGGAACTATCTACAGGGGGCTCTATGGGGGCACTATCTACTGGGGGCTCTATGGCAGGCACTATCTACAGGGGGCATGGTGTGTGTGTGTGTGTGTGTGTGTGTGTGTGTGTGTGTGTGTGGGACACTGTATGGTGCTATTATAATTAGAGGTGCAATCTATGGCGTGATTATATTTAGAGGCGTAGTGTGTTGTATAATGAGAACTTTATCTTTGTTTATAGGTGTAGAAATGTTTGAAAAGTGAGAAGCTGAAGACATCTGAGCGGCAAACTGCAGAAATGGGCTGTAACACAGACAAGTCATCATAGTGGTCTGGATCAAATGGAGAAAAAGAACTAGAATCTGAGATGTCACTGGTGAGTCCCTTAATGTAAATGTTTATTCTGCCTCTAATCAGTACTGTAGTCACTGTATGATCTGCAGCGAGATGATGGGTGGTATGATTATGATATGATTTTTTTTTTTGGTGAAACAGCAACTCCCAGCATATCCTTACCATTGTTTGGGCCATGCTGGGAGCTGGAAACAATTTTGGGCAAACCTATACGGCAGGGATTGCACTAAATTGAGCTGTATTTGTGCTGGTGTTGTATATATGTACTGAGCTTGGTTCTGGGGCTGTATTTATGTACTGAGCTTTGTTCTGGGGCTGTATTTATGTACTGAGCTTTGTTCTGGTGCTGTATATATGTAATGAGCTTTGTTCTGGTGCTGTATATATGTACAGAGCTTGGTACTGGAGCTGTATTTATGTACTGAGCTTAGTTCTGATGCTGTATTTATGTACTGAGCTTTGTTCTGGTGCTGTATATATGTAATGATCTTTGTTCTGGTGCTGTATGTATGTAATGAGCTTGGTTCTGGTGCTGTGTATAGAACTATATTGCTTGTAAAATGTACAAATGCTTTTATAAAAGGCATTTTGGCTTTTTCTTTTACTTGAAAATTGTGTGTTTTTATTTTTTTACAACATTTTCATCAGCTGTAACATGCAGCCGACACCCGGGGATGGTGGCACCGACTCAGCTTCTGAGGCGCTGTCCACCATTTGTCGTATGGATATGCAAAAATGCGGGAAGCACTAGCTTTCTATGACGTATTCATATGACAAATGTAGGGAAGGGGTTAAAAATAACAAATGGGACAGAGCTTTGATAATTTGTAAAGCTGCTCAGGTTATCCTAGGGCCAGGACAAGGGACAAGGGACATCCAGCTAGTGTTCAGTGACAACAGAGGCGTAACTTGATGTTCCTGGGCCATAAGTAGGGTTGCCCCTTTTTCCATTTAAAAATATTGGCCATATTCTAGGAGTACGTACACATGATGGTTTTGTGGCATTTTTTTTACATGATTTTGTGCTAATCAAGATAAAAAAAACACCATATTATGTCATATGGATGTAATATAAGCCAGAATAGTTAGGTTATTTTCAGGAACCACTCTCTATTAACCAAGGAGAAGAACCACAACAATGAGCAGCTATTCCACTGGTAAGCACCTTGTGGTACATATTTCACTGTGATGTTGGTGTAAGCGATATTATGATCTGTTAGGATTATAACATGAATATCAGGTGTTTTTCATGAAGTTCTTACCTGTTAGGGTAAGAAAACACTAGGCGTAAACACTGCAGATTTTCGGCAATGGATTTAATTGCGTAAAATCCGCAGCATTGTACAGTAACAGCAGTGTGGGTGAGATTTGAACAAATCTCATGCACATGCTGTGTAAGAAATCAGCAAAAAAACGTTCATAAATGGACCTGTTTTTTTAGGCCACAGCATATCAATTTATGCTGCGGAATCGTTGCTCTTCTGTTGCGGGTTTTCCCATAGAATTCAATAGGGAGGTAAAACCTGTAACAATGAGGCATGTGTTGTGACTTTTGTGGCCGAAACCCTGCAGACATCACAAGTGAGAAAGAAAAAAAAGCTATTTTTTTATTTTAAATTATTAAAAAAGCTTATACTTTCCACTGTTGTAGTCCAAGCGACGCAATCCTCTATTCTGACCGCAGCCTGACCTACTAGGATGATGTTTCATCCTATATGATTGCTGCAGTCAATCAAAGCCTGCAGTGGTCACATGGACTACAGCGTTATCCCAGGGGCCGTGCTACCCACAGAAGAGAGGGACTCATCGCCATGACTATGGCTGGGGTAAGTATAAACTTTTTTCTTTAGGATTTCCGCAGCAGACATGTCATCTGAAAAACTGCACCACAATTCGGTGCGGTTTTTCGGGCGGAATTCCATGCGGCTTACAGGACGAATACGCTGTGTACTTCTACGCAGCGTATCCATCCTGTGTGTTCATACCCTGAAAGAGTATTCCCACCCAAAACATAAAAATAAAAGTGAAAAGTGACAACCAATACAGCTGTACTTCCCATTGTCACATTTGCAAAAAACAGCCACTAAATCAAAACAAAATAATGTCAAAATCTGTAAGTAAAAGAATTATAATGGCCAAACTGTGGCTGCTGCTCTAACTACTGATTTACTAATATATGGTCATTTTTAAGTTTTGGTTGTATATCCTCTGTAACTCTGTTTCCTCTGTTACTAATCTCTAGTAGGAGGTCTGTTAGCAATGTATTTTTGGGAATACATTACAATCCATTATTAATGTGCTGGGGATCATGCTGGGCTGAAACAATGAGAAGGCAGGGCTTAATTAGAGTACAAAGCTGGCAAATCTGCCAACCATCGGCACCCTGTGATTGTGTCACGAGGGTGGGGAGGTGATGCAATATCATAGGAGGCCGCCACCCTTATTCTAACGGACCCGGTCGTGGCATCCCACTCGTCACACTGAAGTGTTGACTGTTTTATACAGTCAACGTGCTCTTTCTATGGTGCGGACTCAGCCCGTGAGCCTGCTCCATACTCCCACACCCGACCTCCGCTGTATATATCCGCCGGATGTCAGGAAGGGTTTAAAGGGGTACTTCAGGATTAGAAAAATATGGCTGATTTCTTCTAAAAACTGCAACAGACCTGTCCACAGATTGTGAGTATTATTGCAGCTCAGCCCTATTCATTTCAATGTAGCTGAACTGCAATATCAGACACAACCCTTGGACAGGTGTGCCACTGTTTTTGCAAAAAATCAGACATGCTTTTCTAATCCTTTATACTTCCAGTAACCAAAACCTCATGAATTAAAGAAGCTCACTTTTGGTTTTTTTCACAGTCATAAAATGTGTAACAAAACAGACAGGATTGTGGTCAATTTCTTGGATAATACATGGACATGCTTTGATGTTAATAATTGTACTAACCTTGGAGATTTAACCCTTTCTTCCTGGATGTCATACACCCATCGCTCTATATGCTTTCTTAAAAAGACAAGAAATCCTTTTGCTTCCCAGAACTTTTTTACTTCATCCATGTCCATAAACCTTAAATGCAACAAACAAATATAAAAATGCAAATATAAAATAATATCATGGACATGAAAAACTGGTATATATCAGTACATACGATTCTAGTAAATTTAACTGTGTACAGGAAATCTCTTTTGTGGGGTTATGAGTTATAGTAGGCATTTTGTCTAGATTGATGAATTGACATCATGGATAACCAGGTGTCTTTTTCTATTTTACAGTTATGTGGATCTTATTACATTAGTGTAATTGTTTATTTGTACTTTTGTATATTGTTCCATGAAACTTAAAGGGTTTTCCAACTTTTACATATGGGATGCTATAGGTTTAAAATAATAAAATAATGAACTTTTACATAGATTTCCAAGTAGTAGTGGGCAGTAGGTAGGAGAACGGCAGCAGAAGAATGGGTGTAGGGTGATTATATTGAAAATGTTATTATTTTAACAATTTACGTCTAAAGAACTCTATTTGTAAAAGTTGGAAGTCCCCTTTAAAAGATCATCAGTAATATTGTTAAAAACTGTCATCCTGCTCCCAATGTTGTCAAACATCATTCAGCTGTTTCTTAGCCATTGAAACATTTTTTGTTGCAGAATATTTGACAACTAATATGGCTGCAATAACAATTTAGGCAGTAGCAATTCAGGAGTCTGGGAAAGTGACAGCCCAGTTAGAACTGTAATAGCTGCCATATTGCTTGTCATGCAACTTTTCCAATGGCTGAAAATAAATTTTATCAACATAACATAAGAGGACGAGGTATAAATGATTATTTTATCTTAATAGTTTTTTGAGTAAATACATAGATTTATATTTCAAATGCTAAACCCCCTCTGCTTAATATTTATTAGACATTTGTCATCTTAACATTTATTACCAACTTGTCACTATTTTAGATTTAAAACACTTATGACTGCCAGGCACATCATACATTTGGGATTAGTGGGGGTCAGGTCCTGGGGTCTCAATCATTCCCGATAACAAGGATATCCTGTTCTCTTTTTAAACTGGAGGTGACCACACATGCAATGAATATAGAGAAAGCAGACATCTTATAAGATGCTATAGGCTAATACGCCACTCATTGGCTGCATTTATTTTCATATATGAAGACCACAATATTTATCTTGATTTTTTATTTTAAATTTTTCCCTAAACAATCATTTATTAAAAACTAGGATACAACCAGGATACAGATTGCTCCCAATACAAACTGCAGGGAAACATTTTAATACAACCCAAAATATTTTGCACACTTTGAAGGGCAAAATTAACTGACCCAGTGTCCTGGTTCTGGAACATGCACAGCAAATGCTGCCTTTAAGGCCTTATGCACTCGGCAGAACTGTGTGCAGGAAGGTCTATGAAAGATCCATAATAGCGCATTATGGGGTTGTTTTTCCATAGAAACTCTGCTTTTAGGGGAGCATACCTCCATTAAATGGTAGAAAAAAAAACATGTATTCCGCCGGAATTCGGTTACAGTAGGGTCCTATAGAAGTCGATGGGTGCAATATTAGAGTTTAGTATAACTATGGAGCTGTAATATATTCAGGTGCATGAAACTTAACTCTGCCACTCATGTTCAATTCTAAAAACATTTAGATCTCTTCTCAAGATTTGTGATCAGGTATGAGACATTTTCTTACTTTCCAATGCTGTCAACATGACTTTCTGCTGCACTCACTAAGGTCTGTGTAGCTTCTCGATTCAACATCCCACTGTTATATTGTTTGAAAAAGCTTGTCTTCAATGAATAGAGAAAGAAAACAAAAAGATAATGTTTCTTAATACACAACAATCTTATTGCTAGGATATGCCATCACTTTAAAATCGGTGAGTATCCAACCTCTAAGACCCACAATGATCCTGAGAATGAAGGGGCAGCGGCGCTGATTTAGTAATGCGTCCCCTTCACTGTTTTCCACTGCACAGTGGCACCCCGGCTACCTGCTGTGCAGGCAAATGCAGCACACCCCCATTCAAGTTAGAAATCAGCACTGCGGCCCCTTTATTCTTAGGATCGAGGGGAGGTCCCAAAGGTCAGACCCCCACTGATCATAAAATTATGGCATATCCTATCGATATGCCATTACTTCATAAGATAGGAATAACTCTATAAGTCTTATTTGTCTCAGTGAGTGACAGAGGGGATAGCGTTATAGGTACTAGGTACTCCTTCACCCTAATGCGTCACTGCCTTGCCATGTACATATCTTTAGCGTAGTCTCTCTTAACTAATACTTTGCAATTGCAAGCATAATATGAATTCTATCATATAATAATAGAAGACAACCATTTCTGCTTTTAGGATTCTCAGGCGTGCTTCTTCCAGCATTTCCTCTAGTTCTCTTTGTGATGGATTTGAAGGGATTTCTATCTGGCAGTCTGGACAAGTTACTGTTCTGAAGTGTGGAAGCAGATCCTCAAGACATGTCTGTAAGGAAACGTAATGGAAAGTGGAGGAGTTACTACAACAATTCAGATCACAAATCACTGCATCATTATGTATACTGCACTAGAAAAAAATTCAAAGGTAGTAAACTGACGCAAACAGAGGAGAACATACAAACTCCATGCTGATGTTTCCTTCTATGTTGCTGAACAAGTAGGCAAATTTGCTATTTTGCTGTCTGAGAGTACTTGATGGCAACCTATGTGGCTATATTGGATGTCAATCAGCTTTCTCCTATTTTATCTGAGCTAATGGGCGGAGCCTTATGCCTATCATGTTTCCTATACACTGCACACAGAGCAGAAGATAATCCTGCTCTCCTCTATCTCTAATGTATATATACAGTGAAGGAAATAAGTATTTGATCCCTTGCTGATTTTGTAAGTTTGCCCACTGTCAAAGACATGAACAGTCTAGAATTTTTAGGCTAGGTTAATTTTACCAGTGAGAGATAGATTATATTAAAAAAACAAAACAGAAAATCACATTGTCAAAATGATATATATTTATTTGCATTGTGCACAGAGAAATAAGTATTTGATCCCTTTGGCAAACAAGACTTAATACTTGGTGGCAAAACCCTTGTTGGCAAGCACAGCAGTCAGACGTTTTTTTGTAGTTGATGATGAGGTTTGCACACATGTTAGATGGAATTTTGGCCCACTCCTCTTTGCAGATCATCTGTAAATCATTAAGATTTCGAGGCTGTCGCTTGGCAACTCGGATCTTCAGCTCCCTCCATAAGTTTTCGATGGGATTAAGGTCTGGAGACTGGCTAGGCCACTCCATGACCTTAATGTGCTTCTTTTTGAGCCACTCCTTTGTTGCCTTGGCTGTATGTTTCGGGTCATTGTCGTGCTGGAAGACCCAGCCACGAGCCATTTTTAATGTCCTGGTGGAGGGAAGGAGGTTGTCACTCAGGATTTGACGGTACATGGCTCCATCCATTCTCCCATTGATGCGGTGAAGTAGTCCAGTGCCCTTAGCAGAGAAACACCCCCAAAACATAATGTTTCCACCTCCATGCTTGACAGTGGGGACGGTGTTCTTTGGGTCATAGGCAGCATTTCTCTTCCTCCAAACACGGCGAGTTGAGTTAATGCCAAAGAGCTCAATTTTCGTCTCATCTGACCACAGCACCTTCTCCCAATCACTCTCAGAATCATCCAGATGTTCATTTGCAAACTTCAGACGGGCCTGTACATGTGCCTTCTTGAGCAGGGGGACCTTGCGGGCACTGCAGGATTTTAATCCATTACGGCGTAATGTGTTACTAATGGTTTTCTTGGTGACTGTTGTCCCAGCTGCCTTGAGATCATTAACAAGTTCCCCCGTGTAGTTTTCGGCTGAGCTCTCACCTTCCTCAGGATCAAGGATACCCCACGAGGTGAGATTTTGCATGAAGCCCCAGATCGATGTCGATTGACAGTCATTTTGTATGTCTTCCATTTTCTTACTATTGCACCAACAGTTGTCTCCTTCTCACCCAGCGTCTTACTTATGGTTTTGTACCCCATTCCAGCCTTGTGCAGGTCTATGATCTTGTCCCTGACATCCTTAGAAAGCTCTTTGGTCTTGCCCATGTTGTAGAGGTTAGAGTCAGACTGATTAATTGAGTCTGTGGACAGGAGTCTTTTATACAAGTGACCATTTAAGACAGCTGTCTTTAATGCAGGCACCAAGTTGATTTGGAGCGTGTAACTGGTCTGGAGGAGGCTGAACTCTTAATGGTTGGTAGGGGATCAAAAACTTATTTCTCTGTGCACAATGCAAATAAATATATATAATTTTGACAATGTGATTTTTATTTTATTTTTTTTAATATATAATGTAATGATAGGGGTAGGGAAACGGACAAGTGAGCCCTAATCTACCCGCCACTCTGTCCCTGCCTACTTGCAACGACCCGCCCTAGGCGACGGGGTACAACTGGGCGGCGGTCCCTACGCTCAGTAAGTGCACAAGACAAACAGACAAGGGTACACAAAGCTAAGGGAAATGGGGCAGTTGCCCACGGCAACACCGTGAGCAACAAGAGAGGTAAACGAGCCGAGTCAAACCAGGAGTGTACGAGGTACCAAACGCAGAGCAGGAGAGTAGTCAGAAAAGCCAGGGTCAGTATGGAGCAGGATCAAATAGTTAGGAGCTGTAGCTGGGCCAGGAAACCACACGGAAAGAATCACAAGCAAGGGAGAAACAGGAAAGGCAGGTATAAATAGACAGAGGGCGGGAGCTAGCTCCGTCTGGCCAAGCTGCGATAGGCTCTCCCACTCCTAAGCCTGCTATCCTGAGTGGTGGAAGAAGCAGTCAGTCTCAGAGACGTAGATTCAGGTGTAGACTGATTACCTATGGGAGTTAACCCCGAAGCTGTGCCTGGCAGATCCTTTACAGTACCCCCCCCCCTTTTATGATGGGCCACCGGACCCTTTCTAAGTGGACCTGGTTTACTGGGGAAACGAAGGTGGAACTTCCTGACCAATACCCCAGCGTGAACATCCCGGGCGGGTACCCAAGTCCTCTCCTCAGGCCCGTATCCTCTCCAATGGACCAGGTACTGGAGGGAGCCTTGGACCATCTTGCTGTACACAATCTTGGCCACCTCGAATTCCACCCCCTCAGGGGTGAGAACGGGAACAGGAGGTTTCCTCGAGGGAGCCAAGGACAGGGAGCAGCGTTTAAGGAGGGAGGCATGAAACACGTCGTGTATACAAAAAGATGGGGGTAACTCCAGCCGGAAGGAGACAGGATTGAGGACTTCAATGACCTTATACGGCCCAATAAACCGGGGAGCAAACTTCTTGGACGGGACCTTAAGACACAAGTTCCTAGACGATAACCACACCAGATCCCCGACCATAAACAAGGGGTTAGCAGAACGTTTTCTATCAGCCTGAGTTTTTTCTACGCTCTGGGACGCCTCTAGGTTCTTCTGAACCTGGGCCCAGACTGTGCACAGTTCCCGATGAACGACCTCTACCTCGGGATTGTTGGAACTACCAGGTGAAACGGAGGAGAACCGTGGATTAAACCCAAAATTACAGAAAAAGGGGGAGACCCCTGACGAGTTACTGACCCCGTTATTAAGGGAAAATTCAGCGAGGGGAATGAATGAGACCCAATCATATTGACAGTCAGAGATAAAACACCTTAAATATTGTTCTAGAGATTGATTAGTCCTCTCAGTTTGGCCATTGGTTTCAGGATGGAAGGCAGAGGAGAAGGACAGATCAATCTCCAACTTCTTACAGAAGGCTCTCCAAAACAAAGAAACAAATTGTACTACTCTGTCCAAAACAATATTGACAGGGACCCCATGGAGGCGCAGGATGTGTTTGACAAACAAGGTAGCTAACGTCTTTGCGTTGGGTAGTTTCTTGAGGGGCACAAAGTGGCACATCTTACTGAAGCGGTCTACTACCACCCACACCACCGACTTGCCTTGGGATGGAGGCAAATCGGTGTTAAAATCCATGGAGATATGGGTCCAAGGTCTCTGGGGAATGGGCAACGAACGTAGTAAGCCCGCTGGTCGGGACCTGGGAGTCTTGGACCTAGCACAAACCTCACAAGCGGCGACGTAGGCCTTAACGTCTTTAGGCAACCCAGGCCACCAATAGTTTCTGGCAATGAGGTGTTTGGTACCCAGGATGCCTGGATGACCAGATAGTGCGGAGTCATGATTTTCCCTAAGTACCCTTAGCCGGTATTGCAGGGGAACAAACAGCTTGTCCTCAGGAAGGTTCCCGGGAGCTGAACCTTGATCAGCCGCAATTTCAGAGACTAAATCAGAATCAATAGAAGAAATGATTATACCGGGAGGCAAAATACAAGCAGGATCTTCCTCCAAAGGAGGGCTGGCATTGAAGCATACGCGACAGTGCATCGGCCTTAATATTTTTAGACCCACCCCTTTAGGTAACCAAAAAGTTGAATCTGGTAAAAAATAGCGCCCATCGAGCTTGTCTCGGGTTTAGCCTCCGGGCAGATTCTAGGAAAACCAGATTCTTGTGGTCGGTAAAGACCGTTACCTGGTGCCTAGCCCCCTCCAGGAAGTGGCGCCACTCTTCAAATGCCCATTTAATGGCTAAAAGTTCGCGGTTGCCAATATCATAGTTACTCTCAGTGGGCGAAAACTTCCTGGAGAAGTAGGCACAGGGGCGGAGATGGGTGAGGGACCTGGTACCCTGGGACAAGACAGCCCCCACTCCCACCTCGGACGCGTCAACTTCCACGATAAATGGCTCCATTTGGTTGGGCTGAACCAGCACCGGGGCCGAGATAAAGCACTTCTTAAGGACCTCAAAAGCCTGGACGGCCTCAGGAGACCAGTGTAGGAGATCAGCACCTTTGCGAGTGAGGTCCGTAAGAGGCTTAGCGATGACCGAGAAGTTAGCAATAAATCTCCTGTAATAATTAGCGAACCCCAAAAAACACTGTAACGCCTTCAGGGAGGCAGTTTGGACCCATTCCGCCACAGCCTGAACCTCGGCGGGGTCCATGCGGAATTCATGAGGAGTGAGGATTTGACCCAAAAATGGTATCTCCTGTACCCCAAACACACATTTTTCGGTTTTTGCAAACAGTTTGTTTTCCCGAAGGACCTAGAGCACCTTCCGGACATGCTCAATGTGGGAGGGCCAGTCCTTGGAAAACACCAGTATGTCATCAATGTACACTACCAGAAATATCCCCAGGTAATCTCTTAAAATCTCATTTATGAAATTCTGGAAGACCGCCGGAGCATTACACAACCCAAAGGGCATGACGAGGTATTCGAAATGACCTTCGGGCGTGTTAAACGCAGTCTTCCACTCATCCCCCTCTTTGATGCGGATAAGGTTATACGCCCCCCGTAGATCAAACTTAGAGAACCATTGGGCCCCCTGAACCTGATTAAAGGGATCAGGAATCAAAGGAAGGGGATACTGGTTCCTTACAGTGACCTTATTCAGGTTACGGTAGTCAATGCATGGCCTAAGACCACCATCCTTCTTCCCTACGAAGAAGAAGCCAGCACCTACCGGAGAAGTAGAGGGGCGAATGTAACCCTTGGCCAGGCATTCCTGGATATACTCTCTCATGGCTTCACGTTCGGGACAAGAAAGATTAAATATCCTACCCTTAGGAAGCTTAGCTCCTGGTACACATTCGATAGCGGAATCGTATTCTCTATGAGGAGGTAACACTTCGGAGGCCTCCTTAGAGAAAACATCAGCGAAGTCCCGAACAAACTCAGGTAGCGTGTTCACCTCCTCAGGGGTAGAAATAGAATTAACAGAAAAACATGACGTCAAGCATTCATTACCCCATTTGGTAAGCTCCCCAGTATTCCAGTCAAACGTGGGATT
This sequence comes from Rhinoderma darwinii, assembly GCF_050947455.1. Classification (NCBI taxonomy): domain Eukaryota; kingdom Metazoa; phylum Chordata; class Amphibia; order Anura; family Rhinodermatidae; genus Rhinoderma; species Rhinoderma darwinii. The sequence goes on along the minus strand of NC_134695.1, from coordinate 19,523,952 downwards.
ATGCAACTGCAACCAGGGAAGGCCTAAAACCAAATCGGACGATAATCCCTGCATCAACAGTACAGAGCACTGCTCCAAATGCATGGAGCCAACAAGGAGTTCAAAAACAGGGGTATGCTGTGTAAAATAACCATTAGCAAGAGGAGTGGAGTCGATACCCACTACCGGTACAGGTTTAGGCAAATCAATCAAAGGCATAGCTAGAGACATAGCAAATTCCACAGACATGATATTAGCAGAGGACCCTGAATCCACGAAGGCACTGCCGGTAGCAGACCTACCACCAAAAGAGACCTGAAAGGGAAGCAAGATCTTATTACGTTTCATATTTACGGGAAATACCTGTGCGCCCAAGTGACCTCCCCGATGATCACTTAGGCGCGGAAGTTCTCCGGCTGCATTCTTACGCTTAGGACAGTTGTTCACTTGATGTTTGTCATCCCCACAGTAGAAGCAGAGACCAATCTTCCTGCGGAAATCTCTACATTGTTGGGGGGACACGAAGGCCCCGAGTTGCATAGGTACCTCTGAGTCTTCCGGGGAAGAACGAAGCAACGGAACCTCGGGAGGCATCATGGGGGAGTCGGAGGAGAAAACACATAAACGTTTGCGTTGTCGTTCCCTGAGTCGTCGGTCAAGTCGTACCGCTAAAGCCATAACCTGGTCTAGGGAGTCAGAAGAGGGATAGCTAACTAGCAGGTCTTTCAGGGCATTCGACAGACCCAACCTAAACTGGCACCTTAAGGCAGGGTCATTCCACCGAGAAGCTACGCACCACTTCCTAAAGTCAGAGCAATACTCCTCAACAGGTCTCTTACCCTGACGTAAGGTCACCAGCTGACTCTCGGCAAAGGCAGTCTTGTCAATCTCGTCATAAATGAGTCCGAGAGCAGAAAAGAAAAGATCAACGGAGGAAAGTTCAGGGGCGTCAGGAGCCAAGGAGAAGGCCCATTCTTGGGGCCCGTCCTGGAGCCGGGACATAATTATACCCACTCGCTGGCTCTCAGAACCTGAGGAGTGGGGCTTTAAGCGAAAGTAAAGCCTACAACTCTCCCGAAAGGAGAGAAAAGCCCTCCGGTCCCCTGAGAACCGGTGGGGCAACTTGAGGTGGGGTTCAGGAGGTGAGGTGAGGGGAACTACCAAGGTAGCATCAGTCTGTTTGACCCTCTGAGCCAGGGCCTGGACCTGTAGGGAGAGACCCTGCATTTGCTGAGCCAGGGTCTCAAGGGGGTCCATAGTGTTGTCAGGGACCGGGGTAGACTAGGTATGGGCTTGTGATTATGTAATGATAGGGGTAGGGAAACGGACAAGTGAGCCCTAATCTACCCGCCACTCTGTCCCTGCCCACTTGCAACGACCCGCCCTAGGCGACGGGGTACAACTGGGCGGCGGTCCCTACGCTCAGTAAGTGCACGAGACAAACATAAAAGGGAATACAAAGCAAAGGGAAAGGGGCAGTTGCCCACGGCAACACCGTGAGCAACAGAGTGGAGAACGAGCCAAGTCAAACCAGGAGAGCACGAGGTACCAAACGCAGAGCAGAAGAGTAGTCAGTAAGCCAGGGTCAGTATGGAGCAGGATCAAATAGTTAGGAGCTGTAGCTGGGCCAGGAAACCACACGGAAAGAATCACAAGCAAGGGAGAAACAGGAAAGGCAGGTATAAATAGACAGAGGGCGGGAGCTAGCTCTGTCTGGCCAGGCTGCGATAGGCTCTCCCACTCCTAAGCCTGCCATCCTGAGTGGTGGAAGAAGGAGTCAGTCTCAGAGACGTAGATTCAGGTGTAGACTGATTACCTATGGGAGTTAACCCCGAAGCTGTGCCTGGCAGATCCTTTACATATAATCTATCTCTCACTGGTAAAATTAACCTAGCCTAAAAATTCTAGACTGTTCATGTCTTTGACAGTGGGCAAACTTACAAAATCAGCAAGGGTTCAAATACTTATTTCCTTATATATATATATGCAGCAGCATGGAGGAGACTATACAGTAAGCAGTGTAGCTGAGAATCCAGCACTGGGATGACATAGAAAACAGCCGCCTGTGTCTCCTCTCTGCTCCCCCCTTCCCATAGACGTTTATGGGCAGCTTGTCTTTGGCTCTCACTCTGCTCCCTCCTCTGTCTGCGCCCATCCCTCTGCATAGACTTCTATGGGCAGCAGCATCTGTGTCTCCTCTCTCTCACTGCTATCTCCTCTTGCTCCCCCTTCTCTTCTCCATAGACTTCAGTGGGCAATGTCAGTGTGTTTCTCTCCCTGCTTCCTCCTCCTGCTTCGTCTCCTCACTCCCAACTTGTATGGACAGCTTGTCTGTTTCCTCTCTCTGCTCCTTCCTCCTGCTTCTATTGGCAGGCAGTGAAGAGACACATTGCACTTCTTGTAGTCCGTCTCCTCTGCTCCAAAACTAGAGACAAATTTTGCTGGACAACAGAGGGTGGACAGCAGATTACAGGATGGGAGACACCTAGCGGCAGTAAAATCACCATAAATTTGCATGGAAAAAACAACTACATTTAAACATTAAGTCAATTGCAAAGTTGATATTGTCACGATCTGTGGGTATGTGGACCCACTAGGCTTGGGAACAGGATAACACTGAGGGGCCATTTGCTAAGACTAACATGGGAAATACAAACAATGCTCAGGCAGGGAATGAAAGGGGAGGACCCCTTTTATAGTCCAGAAAGATTGGGGCTGATTTGTAATAAAATTCATGTGCGCGCACTGGCCCTTTAAGGCCGGGCACGAGCATGCGTGCATACCCTACAGAACACAGCCGAGCGGAGCGGGAGTGAGTGCTGGCATCTCTTAGGAAGGAGATGCCAGCCAGCACTCACGGATCCATGGCCGCGGCCGCCGAGGGGTGAGTAGGAACGGTGGTATGAGGCCGTGGATGCTACAATATCCCACCACTTATGCCCCCTCTTCTTGGGAGCAGAGCAAGAGAGAAATTTCTTAATGAGGGTAGGGGCATAAAGGTTCTCTTCTGGCTCCCAGGACCTCTCCTCAGGACCAAATCCTCTCCAGTCCACCAAATAGAAAGTCCTTCCTCATGCAGTCCAGAATCTGACATCACACACATCAGATGAACCACTGGGAGCAACTGCGGGACTCCAAGTCTTACTGTAGCGGTTCAGGACCAACGGTTTCAGGAGGGACACATGAAAGGAGTTAGGGATTCTGAGTGTAGGAGGCAGCCGAAGCTTATAGGAGACAGGGTTTATCTGTTGTAGTATCTCAAAGGGTCAGAGGAACCTGAGAGCAAACTTATACGAAGGCACCTTCAGACGGATATTCCGTGAGGACAGCCAGACTTTGATACCTGGAAGATACTGAGACGACTCTCTTCTTCTAATATCCGCTTATTGCTTCATGCGAACAACTGCTAGCAGAATAGAGGACCGGGTCTGTTGCCAGATTTGCAAAAAGTCCCCACTCAGCGGGTACCTGAGATGTAGCCGATATAGGAAGAGGGATTCTAGGATGTTGACCGTACACAATGTAGAATGGTGTGGAAGTGGTGGACTCACTTGTGTGATCGTTGTATGGGAACTCGGCCCATGGAAGAAGCTGTACCCAGTCATCATGCTGCATGAAGATGAAGTGACAGAGATAATACTCCATGATCTGCTTAATCCTCTCGACTTTACCATTGGACTGGGGATGGTAGGCCAAGAAAAGTCCAATTTAAAATCCAGGAGTTTACGGAGGGCTCTCCAGAATCTCGAGGTGAACTGAACCCCCCGATTGGACACGATGTGAAATGGCAAGCCATGCAAGCGGAAGATTAGCTGAATGAAGTGATTAGCCAGTCGAGGAGCAGAAGGTAGGCCAGTCAGCGGAACAAAATGAGCCATCTTGGAGAACCGATCCACCACCACCCAGACCGTATTGCATCCCGCTGAGAGAGGAAGGTCAGTGACAAAGTCCATAGCAATATGCTGAGGTTGGAGCAGACCAGCAGGCTTGGAGTGAGCAACCTTTCTAGAAGCACGCACAGTGCAGGAAAAGACAAAGTCCACAATATCCTTGGGCAGCGTGGGCCACCAGAAATGACGAGGTATCAAGTCTCGAGTCTTACAAACACCCGCGTGTCCAGCCAGTTTTGAGCAGTGTCCCCAGAGAAGGATTCTCCTCCTATCTGCCAACCGCACAAAAGTCCTCCCCAGAGGGATGTCTCAAACTTGCAGAGGATTAGCTGTAATAATTCAGGACCGGTCTATGATAATTGCGTTGAAGGTACTCCATAATGTCCTCTGTTTCAAGCGACCTGGATAGGGCATCGGCCTTCACATTTTTGTCAGCAAGACGGTAGTGGAGCACAAATTGGAAACGGGTGAAGAACAGTGACCACCTGGCTTGACGGGGGTTTAGCCGTTGAGCCGACTGGAGATAAGTGAGGTTCTTGTGGTCGGTGTATATCAGGATGGGATGAGCTGCGCCCTCTAGCAGATGTCTCCACTCCTCCAGAGCCAATTCGATGGTGAATAACTTCCGATCCCCAATAGAGTAATTGTGCTCAGCAGAGGAAAATATTCTTGAGTAATAGCCATACACCACTGACTTTCCTTTGTAGCTTCTCTGGAACAGAAGTGCACCTGCACCAACATTGAAAGCGTCCACCTCCAATGAGAACTGTCGAGAGACGTCAGGATGATGGAGGATTGAGGCTGACGTAAAAGCCCTCTTGAGGCTATTATATGCAGATTCTGCCTCTGGAGTCCACACCCTGGTGTTCACACACTTCTTAGTAAGGGTAGAGATGGTAGTCGTCAGTGATGAGAAGCTTGGGATAAACTGCCGGTAGAAGTTGGCGAATCCCAAAAAAACGCTGTAGGGATCGCAGGCCCTGAGGACATGGCCATTCCAGGACAGACTTTACTTTCTCAGGGTCCATCTTGAGACCTTGATCCGAGATAATATAGCCCAGGAAGGGCAGAGAACCTCCAGCTTGGCATACAGACGATTCTCCCTTAATCACAGTAGAACTTGACGAACATGCCTCCGATGAGTCATCGGATCTGGAGAGAAAATAAAAATATCATCGAGATAGACCACAACACAGACATAGAAGATATCTCGGAAGATGTCATTGATGAATTCCTGGAAGGCCGCGGGGCGTTTCATAGACCGAAGGGCATCACCAGGTATTCATAGTGCCAGTCTCGAGTGTTGAATGGCATCTTCCACTCGTCACCTTGACGGATTCGGATCAAATTGTAAGCCCCACGCAAGTCTAGTTTAGAGAAAATCCTAGCTTCTCGTATATGGTCAAACAGTTCAGATATTAGTGGCAATGAGTATTTGTTCTTGACCGTGATTTGGTTGAGACCACAGCAGTCAATGCAGGGTCGAAGAGATCAGTTTTTCTTCTGAACTAGGTAGAAACCCAGCCCCGACCGGGGAGGAAGACTTTCGTATGAAACCCCTCTCCAGATTCTCCTTGATATAGGCTGACATGGATTAAGTCTCTGGCAAGGAGAAAGGATATATCCGTCCACAGGGAGGAGAAGCATTTGGAACCAGTTCAATCAGACAGTTGTAAGACCGGTGTGGAGGAAGCATCTCAGCCTCCTTTTTTGCTGAAGACGTCTGCAAATTGGGAAAAATGAGTAGGTAATCCCGCTAATGACAGAGGCAGAGAAGGCTGGGCGGGATGGATCTGTAACAGCCAGCGGTGGTGACATTTGGAACCCCATTGAAAAACATCTCCGGAATTCAAATTCGGGACAGGAGCATGCATTTGGAGCCAAGGCAGGCCCAATAGAACTGGATTGACGGTTTTAGGCAAGAAAAGGAAGGAAATAAGTTCAGTATGAAGGACTCCAACTTGGAGCTTCAACGGCTTGGTTTCAGACATGATTGGATCGGGCAGAGGAAGACCATTCACCGAGGCAACAGCCAGAGACGTATCCAGAAAACAGTGGGCAACTGGAGATGATCCACTAGGTCTTGCTGGATGAAGTTTGCCACGAATCCTGAGTCCAGATAGGCAGGGACCCGGTGCGTCTTCTCGCCGAACACTATGGTCACAGGAATGGTCAGTTTGGAAGAGAATTTTTTTATTTGGTGCCATTCCGCCTAGGGTAGTCTCTCCAACCAAACCTAGGCACTGGAGGTTTTTTTGGCTTCTGGGGACACAAATGCATAACATGGCCTCCGAGGCCGCAATACAGACAAAGTCCTGAAGTGCGTCTGCGCTGTTTCTCCTGGGTTGACAATTTGACTCAGTCCACCCACAAGGGGCTCCTCTGGTGGAACAACTGATGAGGATAGTAGGGATTTCTGGAAAGTAGGAACTAGCCTAGGAAATTTTTTCTCCCGGCGAACCTCATGGTATCGCTCCCGGATCCTCATGTCAATCTGGGTGGCTAGTAGAATGATATCATGCAGGTTAGGTGGCAGATCGCGAGCGGCAAGCTTGTCTTTATTCCCAGAAGACAGTACCTGCCAGAATGTAGCCACCAAGGCCTCAGTTTTCCAAGTTAGTTCTGCAGCCATGGTACGGAACTGAATGGCATAATTGCCCACGGAGATGTCTCCCTGGTGTAAGGTCAGCAGGAATGCAGCAGCAGAAGAAGCTCTCCCAGGTTCTTCAAATATAGAACGGAAAGTCTGTAAAAAACACTGCAAGTCACGAGTCTATGGCCCCTAACGCTCCCAAATGGGGTTCGCCCATGCCAGGGCCTTGCCAGTAAGGAGCTAGATTATGAAAGCAATCCTTGCGTCATCAAAGGGGAAGACCTTTGCATGTAGTCTGGAGTGTATCTTGCATTAGTTCAGATATCCCCTGCAGGACCTCGTGTCTCCGTCATAGCGTGGGGGTAGCGGCAGGAAGCATCAGGGGTCGGCGCTGGTACTGACAGGAGGTGTAGCAGGAGGAACAGCAGGTGCTGGTGGGGTGACGACTGCAGTGCGATGATGACTGTGGCTTGCGCATGCAGTCGATGTGCAATGGCGTTCACCGCCAGGAGGAGTTGGTCTCGTCGGGACTGAAGGTTTTGCATGTCTGCCTGCATGGCTTGTGACGTCGTCAAGGTCTTGGGTTGACCAGCGTGGTCCATGGCCTGAGCGTACTGTCAAGATCTGTTGGTATGTGGACCCACTAGGCCACACCGCCATAGCAGGGAGGAAGCTGGACAAACACCAGCGTACCCAAACAATACAAACAAAGCCTATCTGTACATTCAGGAAGACACAAATGCCACCGAGGTGTATAACCAACAAAAATCTGTTTTAAATGTGAGATAATTCATAAATATCCGTGATTTCTGGGGCATTTGAGAAAAGTATACCAAGCATAACCTGTTGCATTGACCCACAAGAACATAGAGACAAAACTTACAACTGGAGAGGGTCGATAATTACACAATAATCATAATATAATGAAAAAAGGTTTGAACTTTAGTAAAGACATGTATACAAAAAATAATGAAAAATTAGTCATACAATGCTAATGAAGGTATCAGCCTGTGCCAGGAGTATGTAATGAAGTCAAGAGGATATGTGCAAAATGATAGATAATTTGTTAATATACTAATGTGAAAGGATGTGTATACAAATAGAAAGATTGATGGAGCGTTTTTTTTGATGAAATGAAAGCTAATCAATGACAGACAGACTGTCAGGACTAACAGTAAATGATGTAATACAGGTCAAGCAAATGGAAAAACCATGTCCAGAAACATGAATGTAAATAAACAAATGTAATAACAGTCAGAGAGAAGCCAAAGGAGCTGCCCTCAAAAAGATAAAGATAAAGGTAATCAGATTGTAGGCACGCTGTTTAGTATAGTAGTGAAACAAATGAAGAGTGGATCATGATTTAACATGGCCATGTCACACACATGAATAAAGGTAGGAGACCATGAAAACCAGAACAAATGAACACATACCCATCTTGAGTCTCCTGCACAAAGAATGACACCAGACCCGACACGCGTTTCGCTGACACCTTCGTCCGGGCGGGGGGGGGTTCTTTTTTCCAAACAATACAAAGTCCAGCACAAGGGTACCTGAATAGTCCAGACAGTCGCAGTGGCTAGGCACAGATAGAACTTAGAAGGCAGAGGATGCCACACGTGATGGAGGATATCAGGCGTGGCAGATTACACCAAACGTGGTGTAGGACAGCAGACTTGACCGATGGCAGAACACGACTCCAACACTCAATAGGGCTCAGGGACGAACACAGCACAGGATACAGGAACAGGTGGTAGGTCAAGGTCACGGGAACACTTGGGAACAGGATAAAAATAAGGGACCATTTGCTAAGACTAACATGGGAAATACAAACAATGCTCTGGCAGGGAGTGAAAGGGGAGGACCCCTTTTATAGTCCAGAGAGATTGGGGCTGTAATAAAATTAATTTGCGCGCACTGGCCCTTTAAGGCCATGTTCAGACGTGGCAGAATTTTTCCACTGCAAATGTTGGTACAGATGCAGGGCAATTACGCAACGCATCTGCACCAACATTTGCATATTTGACAGGTAATTCAGGCGTTGCAGATATCACAGCGGACTTGCCACAGATTTCAGTTTTTGCATTGCAAAGGCTGAAATCCGCAGTGAAATTCCGCTTCTTCTCCGCCACATAATGAGCATGCTGCGGAGGGAAAATTCTGCACCACGGCCTAAATTCCGCACAGTTATTTTCCGCAACATCTGAACTAAGTTTTCTAAAAATGTATAGAAACAAATGTAAAAGACGGCTGCTGCAGAATTCCACTGCGGACTGTCCGGAGCGGAATTCAACAGCAATTCCACCACGTCTGAATGTGCCCTAAGGCCGGGCTCGAATGCGCACACGCACCCTATAGGACACAGCCGAGCGGAGTGGAAGTGAGTGCTGGCACCTCCTAGGAAGGAGATGCCGGCCAGCACTCACAGATCCACGGCCGCCGGCGCCGAGGGGTGAGTAGGAACCGCGGTCTGCGGCCGTGGACGCTAAAGATATGTAACAGGTTTACTATTAGATTACTATAAGTTGTTTGAGAAGTTAGTGTCCGTTTAACAACTTCCCAGGCGAAAGCAACAGAACAACCTAAACTTATTTTTAGGGAGATTGTTCCCTGAGTTTTTGTAAAAAAAATTATATATTTTTAGATATTTATGTTTCAAGTGTAAAGTGGGCTAATCTCCTCAGAGAAGTCAGTATATTTCATTAGCCTAAAAACGTTTGACATTTTTTATTGGCATAATCAAACGTGAATAAGTCTTTATATTTGATTCTTCTTGTTAAAGAGGCAGGAAGCTCTACTAAGTGCTGTCTATAAGTGTTTATTTGTTCAAAATGTGACTTTGCTTTGTTGTACAATATGATGTCTAAAATAATAAAAAGATATTTGACATAAAAACATTTGTGGTTATCCCCATACACTGACGATACTGGTTTAGATGTGCCAACTGCTTAAAAGGGATACTTACATTAGACTGCTTTTCATAAGGGTCTTCAATGTCAGTTGCACTTTGAACCACGTTCCATTTGGCATCTGCTAAATATCTGTCCATTTTTAACATAGATAAAGTGACGTTCACGCTTTCCTGGATACGGCGTACTGCTCCATACATGGCCATACGTTTTGGAACAGAAATATCATGCAAACCTACAATAAGATTATTTGTAAGACTAAAAATGGGGATTCTGATTCTATAGCAGTAGCCAAATAGCAAAATTCAGGGGGGTTAGTAAATGCAGACATGGCTGGGGAGGACAGAGTAGGCTGTGGCATGTTTTAAACGAACAACCTACACAAACCTCGAATCCAACCAATGGCGTAAACAGGGGTCCCTCCTATACAAGTAGACAACCTAAACACGAACCACAAGGGAACATATCCCCTAAAGAAATTATATGCAAAAGTATACGCAAAAATAGAAAATCTTTATTGAATATAATACACAATAACATACTATGGAATAAAAAGGATGAACCATATATGGAAATACAGACAGTAAGGTCAGATGTAAAAGACCATAGGCAAACAGAGTCAACCAACAATCTGTGGCCGGGAACCACTCACATAACCCACAGGGAGAGATGAATAAAACATGTGCATAGAATTACCATACACACATATTACAATGTGCTACCTAAATGCATGTATAATACACAAGGGTGATCATGAGAAATCCTGACACTAAAAGGCCAGAACAATGTACTGGAAATTGTCATCAAGGATAATCAATAGTGGAAAAATGAAGGCAAGCACATACCCTGAAACATGATGGGGAGCGGGATCGGCAACCTCAGGAACTGGATGAAAAAAACGCCTTAACGCGCGTTTCGCCCTACAGACATTTACACGCATTTAGGTAGCACATTGTAATATGTGTGCATGGTAATTCTATGCGCACGTTTTATTCATATCTCCCTGTGGGTTATGTGAGTGGTTCCTGGCCACTGATGGTTGGTTGACTCTACCTATGGGCTTTTACATCTGGCCTTACTGTCTGTATTTCCGTATATGGTTCATCCTTTTTATTCCATAGTATGTTATTGTGTATTATATTCAATAAAGATTTTCTATTTTTGCATATACTTTTGCATATAATTTCTTTAGGGGCTATGTTCCCTTGTGGTTTGTGTTTAGTTTGTCTATCTGTGCCATCTTTTAGCCAGAAATGCTCTCTTCTTATAATCCAGGGCAGGGGTAGGCAACCTTTTTTGTATGGCGTGCCGCTAAAGAAAAAAAAAATCAAAGATGAACTACTCAATGTGCCATGCAAACCTAAAAGTCATATAAGACAAACTGTAAGGCCCCATGCACATGACCGTAAAATCGCCCGTAATTACGGACCATAATTACAAGCCCATTCATTTCTATGGCCAACGCACACCTTCCCGTATGTCTACGGGAGAGTGTCTGTGCCGTAGAAACCTGCCAAAAAATAGGACATGTCTTTTTTTATTTTACGGACAGTGCTCCTATACTTTATAATGGAAGCACGGCTCGTAAAAACAGCCGGCTGTCCGTGGTCATCCGCGGCTGGCCGTGGCCGTAATTACGGGTCGTAATTACAGGCACGGTTGTGTGCATGAAGCGTTACCAAGTATGTGACATAAACCAATTAATCAGTTAATTAAACTTACATTTCAGTGTAACCCTTGTCCCTGACTTTATTTGCAAAGATGATCTATCTGTGGTGCAAACAAAACTTGTTAACACCAGCTGTGTGTGCGCACATGGGAGAGACAGCAGCTACTGAATACCAACTTGGTGACGCTTCACACAGGAGGGAAAGCGACTGCTGAACACCAGCTTGGGTGAGGGTGCACATAGGAAAGAGAGCTGCCAAGTTTTGCTAACTTTTTCTTTTACAGAGCAGTTATTGAACTCCACCCTTGCGCCACTGATAACCATGAGAGAGCATTGCTTCATTATGCGCTTGGCAACGCTGAAAACCAAGATAGAACAGTGCTGTATTGTGTACTTGCCAAGTGTTCAGCAGTGACAAACACAATGCAGCACTGCTCTGTCACCTGGTTTTCAGCGCAGTCAAGCGCATAATGAAGGGCTGCTCACTCCCCCTGTGTTCAGCTCTGCGAATCACACAATGGCCCTTGACACCGGGGGAAAAGTGTGCCAGCAAACCATGCCTCACGTGCTGAATATAACACAGGTGCCACAGATTTCTGACCCCTAATCTAGGGTGTCTCCAGGGCTGTATTTGCCACCAGCCAATGGGGTGCAGTGCCTAGGGCGTCCAGCAGGGGGGGGGGACTGCGGGATCCTCCTTTTTTTTAAATTAAAAACTTATCTTGTGACCTGACCACTGGCCAGCGATCAGGTCACACTCTGGGGGGTTGCGTGCGCTTCTTAGGCTTAAGACATGCCCTCTGTTAATGGATTGGCCAGAATTGCTCAAGTGAGCAGATGTGGCCAATCCGCGAATAGTGGGCATGTCATAGACTCAGACAGCAGGACAGTACAGGACCGCATAACAACAGGTCAGGTAAGTAAATGTTTAACAATGTAGGGTTAAGTACCATTACTTCATGTATTTCAATACTAAGCTGTGCACCCGCACAGCTTAGTATTGAAATACATGAATGTAGTCAGAGCGGGGCTGCGGCTGTGTAAGGCTATATTCACGCAGAGCTTTGATGTGGAAACCGCGTCCAAAAATGCGCCAAAAAAGCCTCCCATTGATTTCAATGGAAGGAGGAGCTTTTTTTCCCGGAAAAAGAAGCGACATGCCGTATTTTCGGACGTTTACATCTCTGACCTCCCAGCCCTAGTTTTCAATGCTGCTAGGAGTCCCTGCCTCTCCGCGGGAATACTGCCCCAAACTGTAGTGAGGGTTTAATATAATGCAACATTACCATGTAAATATGAGGATAATGGGTATACCTGAGAACAGCCAGCCACACCAGAACACTAGTGTCTACGCCTCATATTTTTATGTAATCGCAAAAAAGCAAGCATTTTGAAAAAAAAGGATCAAGATATTGTAATGTATAAAATATGCAAAAATGTTTCATATGAGAAGATGGTCTTAACTTATTTCTGTAGAGTGATGGTTTATTCCAGGTACATAATTTGAAAAGGCATGAAAAATTACATAACACATATTTATATCATAAATGTACACCGTGTTCCAAATTATTATGCACATTGGATTTAAGTGTCATAAACATTTAATTATTAGTTTTTCAATTAAACTCATGGATGGTATTGTGTCTTAGGGCTCTTTGGATCATTGTAATCAATCTCAGACACCTGTGATAATTAGTTTGCCAGGTGTGCCCAATCAAAGGAAAACGACTTAAGAAGGACGTTCCACATTATTAAGCAGGCCACAGGTTTCAAGCAATATGGGAAAGAAAAAGGATCTCTCTGCTGCCGAAAAGCGTGAAATAGTGCAATACCTTGGACAAGGTATGAAAACATTGGATATTTCAAGAAAACTTAGGCGTGATCATCGTACTGTGAAAAGATTTGTGCCTGATTCAGAGCACAGACGGGTTCGTTCAGATAAAGGCATAATGAGGAAGGTTTCTGCCAGGCAAATTAATAGGATTAGGAGAGCAGCTGCTAAAATGCCATTGCAAAGCAGCAAACAGGTATTTGAAGCCGCTGATGCCTCTGGACTCCCGCGAACCTCAAGGTGTAGGATCCTCCAGAGGTTTGCAAGTGTGCATAAAGCAATTATTCGGCCACCCCTAAACAATGCTCACAAGCAGAAACGGTTGCAGTGGCTCAGAAATACATGAAGACTAATTTTCAAACCGTGTTGTTTACTGATGAGTGCCGTGCAACCCTGGATGGTCCAGATGGATGGAGTAGTGGATGGTTGGTGAATGGCCACCATGTCCCAACAAGGCTGCGACATAAGCAAGGAGGTGGTGGAGTCATGTTTTGGGCTGGAATCATGGGGAGAGAGCTGGTAGGCCCCTTTAGGGTCCCTGATGGTGTGAAAATGACCTCTGCAAAGTACGTAGAGTTTATGATTGACCACTTTCTTCCGTGGTACAAAAAGAAGAACCGTGCCTTCCGTAGCAAAATTATCTTCATGCATGACAATGCACCATCTCATGCTGCAAAAAATACCTCTGTGTCATTGGCTGCTATGGGCATAAAAGGAGAGAAACTCATGGTGTGGCCCCCATGTTCCCCTGACCTCAACCCTATTGAGAACCTTTGGAGCATCCTCAAGCAAAATATCTATGAGGGTGGGAGGCAGTTCACATCAAAACAGAAGCTCTGGGAGGCTATTCTGACATCCTGCAAAGATATTCCAGCAGAAACGGTCCAAATACTCACAAATTCAATGAATGCAAGAATTGTGAAGGTGATATCAAAGAAGGGGTCCTATGTTAACATGTAACTTGGCCTGTTAAGTTTTTTTTTATTGAAAGAGCTTTTGATTTCTGTAAATATGCCCTCCTGATGCTGCAAATTCAACAAATTACCATTTTAGTTCTCTTTACAACCTTTAAAATGTTTTGATGTGTGTTGTGCATAATAATTTGAAACAGTGCATTTTGAGTTTTTTACTTAAAAAAAAAATCATTAGGAGATTTGTTCAATAAAATTCTCATTATACTCCAACGGTTGATGGCTTGAAGATTATACTGACTGTCATTTGCATCGACTATTTAGGAAAATCTGCGAAAAATAACATTTGCATAATAATTTGGAACGCAGTGTATATATATATATATATATATATATATATATATGGTTGTAAAGCAAAATTTAGATGGTATATTGAGATAACAACCTCTGCTCCCAAAATATGTATCCATTCATACAAAGAGTCAATATCTGTAACAAACCAAAGAACAAGTATATATATATATATATTTTAAAAAGATAATGGTGACAATATTTATCCCCTTCCCTCTGCATGCATTCTGGGCCCTAATGACCAAGCAATTCTTTTAGTTTTTCCATCGTCACTTTCAAGTGCTATAACTTTTTTTATATTCTCGTCGATATGGCTGTATAAGGACTTATTATTTTGCGGGATAAGTTGTATTTTTCAATGGCACAGTTTTGAGGTATATAGAATTTTTTTATTAACTGTTACTAACTTTTTTTTTGGGGTGTGGCATCATCAAAGGGGACTCCCTTCTTCGATTGCGTCATAAAAAATCCTGTGATGCAATCAACATTGGGGAATCCCCATGAAGTCAACCCTGGGGATCTAGAAAGGAGCCCAGAGCTGCCTGTTCTGCATGCCTGCTGTTAGAGCACACTATGTCATAGTAACACAGTGTACTGTATTAGCAAACAAGAGTAGACTTAGGGCTTCGATGGGGTTTTACGTTCATCCATTCCGTCAGAGGAACAGATGAACAGAAAGTCGAACGGAAACTATAGCTTCCGTTTGCATTACCATTGATTTCCGTTGCACTTAGCTTTTTTCACGGAAACAAAAGCACAGTTGACTACGCTATTGTTTCCGTTAAAAAAATTGAAACTTTACGGAACTAAAACAAACGGAAACCAACCGAAACAGAAGCATTACCATTGAAATCAATGGAAATGCAAACGGAAGCTATAGTTTCTGTTCGCAATTTCATTTATCTGATGGAATAGATGAACGGAAACCCCAAACGGAACCTGACAGTGATGTAAGCAGGCCCTAATACATTTTAGGTAAAAAATAGAGTTCTAAATAAAGTTATTCCTTAACCCCTTAATGATATGCCACGTACATGTACGTGGCAGCCGTTAAGGGGAAGTATGAAGCCGGCTTATTGGCTGAGCATGCTCCGTACTTAGCGGGTGACGGCTGTGTAATACAGCTGAAACCTCACTGCAAGAGGCGGTATAAAAGATGACTTAGCGACCTTAGCATTTACATAATTAGAATCAGGGGGTGGCCCCTTCCGACGTGCAATCAGCCCCCCAAAGACACGATCGCGGGGTGCCAATGGTCGTCATGGCAGCCTAGGGGCCTAATGAATGCCATCTTTGTACTTCTTTGAAACCCTGCCTCCGGCAGGGTTTCAAAGGAGTCTGTCAGCAGAGCGATATACTGCAATACATTCGTATTGCAGTATATCATGCAAGCGATCCAATGATTGCTGGTTCAAGTCCCCTAGGGAGACAAATAAAAAACAGTTAAATAAAAAAAATGTAATGTTCCAAAAAAATATATATATTAAAAGTCCAAAAAATAAAAGTTAACAAATCTGGTATCGTCGCATCCGTAAAAGTCTGAACTATCACAGTATAGCATTATTTAACCCGCACGGTGAACACCATAAAAAATAAATAAAAATAAAAATATATAATATATATATATATATATATATATATATACATATATATATATATATATATATATATATATATATATATATATAAAACACGCAGATTGCTGTTTTTGGTCACCTTAGTCCTCCAAAAAATGGAATAGAAAGTGATCAAATAGTCGCATATACCCCAAAATGGTATCAGTAAAAACTACAACTCACCCTGCAAAAAATAAGCCATTACACTCAACTGACGGAAAAATAAAAAATTATGTCTTTCAGAGTATGGCGACACAAAACTTTTTTTTTAGCAAATAGTATTCTTTTTATAAAAGTGGTAAAGCATAAAAAAACATAGAAATTTGGTATCACTATAATTGTATCAACCCGTAGAATAAGGTGAACATGTACTTTTTACTGCCTAATGGACGCCATAAAAACCAAACCGCCCAAAATGTGTCGTTATCACAGTTTTTTGCTCATTTCAGCCAACAAATATTTTTTTTCAGTTTCCCAGTACATTATGCGATACAATAAATGGTGCCATGAAAACCTACAACTTGTCATGCAAAAAATAAGCTTGCATACGGCTATGTCGAAGAAAAAATAAAAAAGCTACGGCTTTTGAAAGGCAGGGAGGAAAAAACAAAAATTAAAAAAATTACAATTGCAGGTGTCATTAAGGGGTTAATGGGATTTGAAACAAAATCTAACAAAATAAATAAATAAAAAAATGTCCCAAAAGAAGTAATTTTTTTGCATAAAATATATTTTAGTGCTGCAGGTCTTCAAGTGCCCTAGTGGGACAAAAAATTTTTTTAAAAAAAGTTTATAAAAATGTTTTATATACAGTGGAGGAAATAAGTATTTGATCCCTTGCTGATTTTGTAAGTTTGCCCACTGTCAAAGTCATGAACACTCTAGAATTTTTAGGCTAGGTTAATTTTACCAGTGAGAGATAGATAATATTAAAAAAAAAACTGAAAATCACATTGTCAAAATTATATATATTTATTTGCATTGTGCACAGAGAAATAAGTATTTGATCCCCTACCAACCATTTAAGAGTTCAGCCTCCTCCAGACCAGTTACACGCTCCAAATCAACTTGGTGCCTGCATTAAAGACAGCTGTCTTACATGGTCACCTGTATAAAAGATTCCTGTCCACAGACTCAATTAATCAGTCTGAGGCTGGGTTCACACGACCATGTTACGTCCGTAATGTACGGAACGTATTTCGGCCGCAAGTCCCGGACCGAACACAGTGTAGGGAGCCGGGCTCCTAGCATCATAGTGATGTACGATGCTAGGAGTCCCTGTCTCGCTGCAGGACAACTGTCCCGTACTGTAATCATGATTACAGTACGGGACAGTAGTTCCACGCAGAGGCAGGGACTCCTAGCGTCGTACATCACTATGATGCTAGGAGCCCGGCTCCCTGCACTGTGTTCGGTCCGGGACTTGCGGCCGAAATACGTTCCGTACATTACGGACGTAACATGGTCGTGTGAACCCAGCCTGACTCTAACCTCTACAACATGGGCAAGACCAAAGAGCTTTCTAAGGATGTCAGGGACAAGACCATAGACCTGCACAAGGCTGGAATGGGCTACAAAACCATAAGTAAGACGCTGGGTGAGAAGGAGACAACTGTTGGTGCAATAGTAAGAAAATGGAAGACATACAAAATGACTGTCAATCGACATCGATCTGGGGCTCCATGCAAAATCTCACCTCGTGGGGTACCCTTGATCCTGAGGAAGGTGAGAGCTCAGCCGAAAACTACACGGGGGAACTTGTTAATGATCTCAAGGCAGCTAGGACCACAGTCACCAAGAAAACCATTGGTAACACATTACGCCGTAATGGATTAAAATCCTGCAGTGCCCGCAAGGTCCCCCTGCTCAAGAAGGCACATGTACAGGCCCGTCTGAAGTTTGCAAATGAACATCTGGATGATTCTGAGAGTGATTCGGAGAAGGTGCTGTGGTCAGATGAGACTAAAATGGTGCTCTTTGGCATTAACTCAACTCGCCGTGTTTGGAGGAAGAGAAATGCTGCCTATGACCCAAAGAACACCGTCCCCACTGTCAAGCATGGAGGTGGAAACATTATGTTTTGGGGGTGTTTCTCTGCTAAGGGCACAGGACTACTTCACCGCATCAATGGGAGAATGGATGGAGCCATGTACCGTCAAATCCTGAGTGACAACCTCCTTCCCTCCACCAGGACATTAAAAATGGCTCGTGGCTGGGTCTTCCAGCACGACAATGACCCGAAACATACAGCCAAGGCAACAAAGGAGTGGCTCAAAAAGAAGCACATTAAGGTCATGGAGTGGCCTAGCCAGTCTCCAGACCTTAATCCCATCGAAAACTTATGGAGGGAGCTGAAGATCCGAGTTGCCAAGCAACAGCCTCGAAATCTTAATGATTTACAGATGATCTGTAAAGTGGGCCAAAATTCCATCTAACATGTGTGCAAACCTCATAATCAACTACTAAAAACGTCTGACTGCTGTGCTTGCCAACAAGGGTTTTGCCACCAAGTATTAAGTCTTGTTTGCCAAAGGGATCAAATACTTATTTCTCTGTGCACAATGCAAATAAATATATATAATTTTGACAATGTGATTTTCTGTTTTTTTTTAAATATAATCTATCTCTCACTGGTAAAATTAACCTTGCCTAAAAATTCTAGACTGTTCATGTCTTTGACAGTGGGCAAACTTACAAAATCAGCAAGGGATCAAATACTTATTTCCTTCACTGTAAGTGTAAAAATAAAAGTTTAGCGTTTTTCCTATAATAAGACTTTTATTATAGGAAAAAACTTGAAAACGTTAAAAAAAAAGTACACATATTTGGTATCACCGCTTTCATAAGGACCCAAACCATAAATCAATAGTGCTATTTTTCCTGCAAGGTGAAAACCGCAAAAAAAAACAACAATGCCACAATCGCTATTGTTTGGTCACCACCCCTTCCAAAATATAGAACAAAAAGTGATAAAAAAGTTGCATGTATCCCAAAATAGTACCAATAAAAACCACAACCCGTCCTGCAAAAAACAAGCCATTATACAGCTTTTTTGACTGAAAAATAAAAAAGTTACAGCTCTCAGAATATGGTGACACAATAAATAAATATATATATATTTTTTTAAAAAGTGATTTTATTGTGCAAATGTTGCAAAACATAAAAATAATTATGTACATATGGTATCACCGTAATCGCCTCAACCCGCAGAATAAAGTAAAAATGGCAGTTATATCCCACTGTGTACACTGTAAAAAAAAAAGAATAAAAAACATTGTCAGAATTGCTTGTTTTTGGTCACCTTCTTGCCAAAAAAGGAATAAAAAGTGATCCAAAAAATTGAATGTACCCCAAAATGGTACCAATGAAAACTACAGATTGTCCTGCAACAAATAAGCCCTCACACAGCTCCATTGGAGAAAAACTATAAATGTTCTGACTCTCAGAATATGGCGACGCAAAATGTGCAGAGTTCCAAAAGCGGATAAGATTGGGCACCTTTTATCAGTGCGACACTGGCCACACATCTGCGGATTATTATTTATTTAACTTATTATTATAACCTCTTATTATGCGCTGATGTACTCCCCACAGCTTACATATGCCCCCACATTATAAACTGAAATACCACAAAACCTACACAGAACTACTATCAAACAAATGACACACTCCAAAATCAAAATGGCGCGCCCTCCCTTCTGAGCCCTGCAGCGTGCCCAAACATCAGTCTACGTCCACATATATGGCATCGCCATACCCGGGGGAACCCACTTAACATTTTAAAAGGTATTCGTCTTCATTGGCACAAACTGGGTAAAACATATTGTGCACAAAAATGACAGCATGTCAGCGGAAAATTGCAATTTTCACTTTGCACCTTCCGCTGCACATTAACTCCTTCGCGAACCATGATGTAATAGCATGTTGTGGTGCAGGGGGTGATATATGGAGCGGGCTCACATGCTGCGGGTGTACCCGGAACTAACGGACAGGAACAGCTATCGCACTGTTACAAAAGCCTGTAAAAATGACAATATACTGCAAAATATTAATATTGCAGTGTATTGTACCACTGATCTAACGATTGCTGGTTCAAGTCCCTTAGGTGGACTAATAAAATGTGTAAAAAAAAGTCAAATAAAGTTATTGGTAGTGAAAAAAAATATTCAAAGTTAAAAAAAAACTTTTTCCATTTTCCTCTAAAGTACTGTAAAATAGTAAAAAAAATTGGTATCGCTGCATCCATAAAAGTCCATACCATTACAATATATTATTATTTAACTTGCACAGTGAAAGCCATAAAAAATAAATAATTTAAAAAAAATCACTGTTTTTTGGTCACCTTAGCTCTAAAAAAAATTCATAAAAACTGATCAAAAAGTTCTATGTACCAAAAGCCACTATGTAACACACCGCTTAATATACCAAAAAATAAAAAAGTTATGGCTCTCGGAATGTGGTGAAACAAAAAACTTTTTTTTAATAGATTTATTTCTTTGTAAAAGTAGTAAAATATAAAAAATACTATATACATTTGGTATCACCGTAATCGTATTGAGCCGCAGAATAAAGTTAAGTTGTCATTTTTACCAAACGATGAAAATTTTAAAAATGAAACTTAAAAAGCAATGGAGGAAGCACAGTTTTTTCCCATTTCAGTCTGCAATTAATTTTTCTTCAGTTTCTTAGTACATTATATGGTACTTTACATGGTGTCAATAGAAACTAAAACTCCTCCCGCAAAAAGAAAAGCTGTAACACCACTCTGTTGATGGAAAAATAAAAAAGTTATGGCTCTTGGTAGGCGGGGAGTGAAAAACAAAAATGAAAAAGCAAAAAATGGATCAGTCCTGAAAGGATTAATTATTTTCTAATGAAAAAATATTTATGACCACATGTGGGGTATTGCTGTACACGGGAGAAATTTCTTTACAAAAGTTGGGGTGCTTTTTCTACTTTACCCCTTGTGAAAACCCAAAAAATTGGAACAAAAATTTGATATTAATTTTCATGCCCTAATTCTAATAAATACTGCAAAAGACATGTGGGGTTTAAATGCTCACTATACACCTAGATAGATCTCCCCAAGGGGTGTAATTTGCCAAATGGGGTCACTTTTGGGGGTGTTTACACTGTTTGGTCCCTCAGGGGCTTTGCAAATGCGACATGATACCCGAAAACCATTCCAGCTAAATTTGAGCTCCAAAAGCCAAATAGCGCTCCTTCTGTTCTAAGCCCTGCCATGGGTCCAGACAGCAGTTTATTACCACATAAAGGCTATTTCCGTAATCGGTAGAAATTGCTTTACAAATCGTGTCTCATCTTCCTCTTGACCATAACCCATAGATTCTCTATGGGTTTTAGGTCAAGCGAGTTTGCTGGCCAATCAAGCACAGTGATACTGTGGTTATTAAACCAGGTATTGGTACTTTTGGCAGTGTGGGCAGGTGCCAAGTCTGGATGGAAAATAAAATCAGCATCTCCATAAAGCTTGTCAGCAGAGGGAAGCATGAAGTTCTCTAACATTTTCTGCTAGACGGCTCTGTTGACTCTGGACTTGATATAACACAGTGGACCAATACTGTGGCTCAGGGGTCCAAAGTCCAGTTTTCAGGTGAAAGTAAATCTTACATTTAATTTGGAGATCAAGGTCCCAGAGTCTGGAGGCACACAATCCAAGTTGCTTGCGGTCCAGTGTGAAGTTTCCACAGGCAGTGATGTTTGGGGAATCATGTTATCTGCTGGTGTTGGTCCACTGTGTTATATCGAGTCCAGAGTCAGCGCAGCCGTCTACCAGGAAATTTTAGAGCACTTCATGCTTCCCTCTGCTGACAAGCTTTATGGAGATGCTGACTTCATTTTCCAGCAGGACTTGGCACCTGCCCACACTGCCAAAAGTACCAATACCTGGTTTAATAACCACAGAATCACTGTGCTTGATTGGCCAGAAATCTCGCCTGACTTCTACGGGGTATTGTCAAGAGGAAGATGAGACACCAGACCCAACAATGCAGACGAGCTGAAGGCCACTATCAAAGCAACCTGGGCTTCCATAACACTTCACCAGTGCCACAGGCTGATTGCCTTCATGCCACGCCACATTGATGCAGTAATTCATGCAAAAGGAGCCCCGACCAAGTATTGACTGCATATACTGTACATACTTTTCAGTAGGCCAACATTTCGGTATTAAAAATCATCTTTGAAATTGGGCTTCTATAATATTCACATTTTCTGGGACACTAAATTTTGGGTTTTCATTAACTGTTAGCCGTAATCCTCAACATTAAAAGAAAAAAATGCTGGAAATAGATCACTGTGTGTAATGAGTCTATATAATATATGAATTTCACTTTTTTAATTTAATTAATTAAATTAATTAATTAACTTTTTGATGATATTCTAATTTATTGAGAAGGACTAGTATATCATATATCATATATATATATATACACTACCGTTTAAAAGTTTAGGGTCACTTAGAAATTTCCTTATTTTTGCAAGAAAAGCACAGTTTTATTCAATGAAGATAACATTAAATTAATCAGAAATGCACTCTATACATTGTAAATGTGCTAAATGACTATTCTAGCTGCAAACGTCTGGTTTTTAATGCAATATCTACATAGGTGTATAGAGGCCCATTTCCAGCAACCATCACTCCAGTGTTCTAATGGTACATTGTGTTTGCTAACTGTGTTAGAAGGCTAATGGATGATTAGAAAACACTTGAAAACCCTTGTGCAATTATGTTAGCACCGCTGTAAACAGTTTTGCTGTTTAGAGGAGCTATAAAACTGACCTTCCTTTGAGCTAGTTGAGAATCTGGAGCATTACATTTGTGGGTTCGATTAAACTCTCAAAATGGCTAGAAAAAGAGATCTTTCATGTGAAACTCGACAGTCTATTCTTGTTCTTAGAAATGTAGGCTATTCCATGCGAGAAATTGCCAAGAAACTGAAGATTTCCTACAACGGTGTGTACTACTCCCTTCAGAGGACAGCACACACAGGCTCTAACCAGAGAAGAAAGAGAAGTGGGAGGCCCCGCTGCACAACTGAGCAACAAGACAAGTACATTAGAGTCTCTAGTTTGAGAAATAGACGCCTCACAGGTCCTCAACTGGCAGCTTCATTAAATAGTACCCGCAAAACGCCAGTGTCAACGTCTACAGTGAAGAGGCGACTCTGGGATGCTGGCCTTCAGGGCAGAGTGGCAAAGAAAAAGCCATATCTGAGACTCGCTAATAAAAGGAAAAGATTAATATGGGCAAAAGCACACAGACATTGGACAGAGGAAGATTGGAAAAAAGTGTTATGGACAGACGAATCGAAGTTTGAGGTGTTTGGATCACACAGAAGAACATTTGTGAGACGCAGAACAACTGAAAAGATGCTGGAAGAGTGCCTGACGCCATCTGTCAAGCATGGTAGAGGTAATGTGATGGTCTGGGGTTGCTTTGGTGCTGGTAAAGTGGGAGATTTGTACAAGGTAAAAAGGATTTTGAATAAAGAAGGCTCACACTCCATTTTGCAACGCCATGCCATACCCTGTGGACAGCGCTTGATTGGAGCCAATTTCATCCTACAACTGGACAATGACCCAAAGCACACCTCCAAATTATGCAAGAACTATTTAGGGAAGAAGCAGGCAGCTGGTATTCTATTTGTAATAGAGTGGCCAGCGCAGTCACCAGATCTCAACCCCATAGAGCTGTTGTGGGAGCAGCTTGACCGTATGGTACGCAAGAAGTGCTCATCAAGCCAATCCAACTTGTGGGAGGGGCTTCTGGAAGCATGGGGTGAAATTTCTTCCGATTACCTCAGCAAATTAACAGCTAGAATGCCAAAGGTCTGCAATGCTGTAATTGCTGCAAATGGAGCATTCTTTGACGAAAGCAAAGTTTGAAGGAGAAAATTATTATTTAAAATAAAAATTATTATTTCTAACCATGTCAATGTCTCGACTATATATTCTAGCCATTTTGCAAATCATTTGATAAATATAAGTGTGAGTTCTCATGGAAAACACAAAATTGTCTGGGTGACCCCAAACTTTTGAACGGTAGTGTATATATATGGGGGAGGGAATATACAGTGAAGGAAATAAGTATTTGATCCCTTGCTGATTTTGTAAGTTTGCCCACTGTCAAAGACATGAACAGTCTAGAATTTTTAGGCTAGGTTAATTTTACCAGTGAGAGATAGATTATATTAAAAAAAAAAAAGAAAATCACATAGTCAAAATTATATATATTTATTTGCATTGTGCACAGAGAAATAAGCATTTGATCCCTTTGGCAAACAAGACTTAATACTTGGTGGCAAAACCCTTGTTGGCAAGCACAGCAGTCAGACGTTTTTTGTAGTTGATGATGAGGTTTGCACACATGTTAGATGGAATTTTGGCCCACTCCTCTTTGCAGATCATCTGTAAATCATTAAGATTTCGAGGCTGTCGCTTGGCAACTCGGATTTTCAGCTCCCTCAATAAGTTTTCAATGGGATTAAGGTCTGGAGACTGGCTAGGCCACTCCATGACCTTAATGTGCTTCTTTTTGAGCCACTCCTTTGTTGCCTTGGCTGTATGTTTCGGGTCATTGTCATGCTGGAAGACCCAGCCACGAGCCATTTTTAATGTCCTGGTGGAGGGAAGGAGGTTGTCACTCAGGATTTGACGGTACATGGCTCCATCCATTCTCCCATTGATGTGGTGAAGTAGTCCTGTGCCCTTAGCTGAGAAACACCCCCAAAACATAAAGTTTCCACCTCCATGCTTGACAGTGGGGACGGTGTTCTTTGGGTCATAGGCAGCATTTCTCTTCCTCCAAACACGGCGAGTTGAGTTAATGCCAAAGAGCTCAATTTTTGTCTCATCTGACCACAGTACCTTCTCCCAATCACTCTCAGAATCATCCAGATGTTCATTTGCAAACTTCAGACGGGCCTGTACATGTGCCTTCTTGAGCAGGGGGACCTTGCGGGCACTGCAGGATTTTAATCCATTACGGCGTAATGTGTTACCAATGGTTTTCTTGGTGACTGTGGTCCCAGCTGCCTTGAGATCATTAACAAGTTCCCCCCGTGTAGTTTTCGGCTGAGCTCTCACCTTCTTCAGGATCAAGGATACCCCACGAGGTGAGATTTTGCATGGAGCCCCAGATCGATGTCGATTGACAGTCATTTTGTATGTCTTCCATTTTCTTACTATTGCACCAACAGTTGTCTCCTTCTCACCCAGCGTCTTACTTATGGTTTTGTAGCCCATTCCAGCCTTGTGCAGGTCTATGATCTTGTCCCTGACATCCTTAGAAAGCTCTTTGGTCTTGCCCATGTTGTAGAGGTTAGAGTCAGACTGATTATTTGAGTCTGTGGACAGGAGTCTTTTATACAGGTGACCATTTAAGACAGCTGTCTTTAATGCAGGCACCAAGTTGACTTGGAGTGTGTAACTGGTCTGGAGGAGGCTGAACTCTTAAATGGTTGGTAGGGGATCAAATACTTATTTCTCTGTGCACAATGCAAATAAATATATATAATTTTGACTATGTGATTTTCTGTTTTTTTTTTTTATATATATAATCTATCTCTCACTGGTAAAATTAACCTAGCCTAAAAATTCTAGACTGTTCATGACTTTGACAGTGGGCAAACTTACAAAATCAGCAAGGGTTCAAATACTTATTTCCTTCACTGTACAAGCCCAATAATACATGGTATCAATGATGTCTCACTGACTACAAATAACACCCTAAAGATAGAGTCTATGACAAACCAATACTATAAAAAGTATACATTTTATTGATTACAAAAACATAAAATACATATTAAAATCTTTTTCAAAGATGATTGCCACAGTGTGATAGATGGATGCCAGGCAGCAGCAAAACTACAAACAAGCATAAATACTGGACTGATAGAGTCACAGCAGAATGTTAATTGAAAATGTTTTTTTGGAGGGGTAAATACAAAGGGAGATGTAGCAGTCCCATTTTCCCTGCAAATTATTGTACCAGATGGTAATACTGGTACAATACTGAAAGTCTATCCAACAAACTATTATCCAACAAGGATAATTATGTAACAGTCATAGATGCGTAGTAGCAGCTTACCCATGGGTGGGATCCGGGTACCGGTTGTTAAAATTACAGCCGGTTCGCAGAACCGGGTGAAGCCGGAAGCCGGAACCGGACCCCTGCACTCATTGTATTCATGTCCTTAGGACGCGGATACAATTGACTTCACTAGTGCTGCCCTGGGGAGGCACATGATGCTTCGCCATTGGGTGCTTTAGTGATGATGCAGTCGGCGCGATGACGTCATCACACCAATGCATCGTTCCGCTGGAGGAGGACTAGCGCCGCTGGAGGACGGAGCGGGAAAGGGTAAGAATATAATGTTTTTTTTTCTTTCTACCGTGGGCAGTGTTGGGGGCCTTATCTATAGGGGACTATACAGGGAACAGTAACTATAGGGAACCGTAACTACATGGGACTATATAGGGAACAGTAACTACAGGGGACTATATAGGGAACAGTAACTACAGGGGACTATATAGGGAACAGTAACTACAGGGGACTATATAGGGAGCAGTAATAACAGGGGACTATATAGGGAACAGTAACTACAGGGGACTATAGGCAACAGTAACTAGAGGGGACTATAGGGACACTAACTACAGGGGACTATATAGGGAACAGTAACTACAGGGGACAATACATAGGTAACAGTAACTACAGGGGACTATTTAGGGAACAGTAACTACAGGGGACAATGCATAGGTAACAGTAACTACAGAGGACTATAGGGAACAGTTACTACATGGGTATTATATAGGGAACAGTAACTACAAGGGACTATATGGGGAACAGTAACTACAGGGGACTATAGGGAACACTAACTACAGGGGACTATATAGGGAACAATATCTACAGGGGACAATACATAGGTAACAGGAACAACAGGGGACTATAGGGAACAGTAACTACAGGGGACTATATAGGGAACTAACTACAGGGGACTATAGGGAAAACTAACTACAGGGGACTATATAGGAAAGAGTAACTACCGGGGACTATATAGGGAACTAACTACAGGGACTATATAGGGGACACTAACTACAGGAGACTATATAGGGAACACTAACTACAGGGGACTATGTAGGGGCCCTTATCTACAGGGACCGCCACAGGGGGCCCTAACTACAGGGACCGCCACAGGAGCTCTATCTACAAGGAACACCACAGGGGGCTCTATCTACAGGGAATGCCACAGGCGGCCATATTTACAGGGGACACTATACAGGGTACGCTACAGTGAATGCCACAGGGTGCACTATCTATAGGGAACGCTACAGTTGGCCCTGTCTGCAGGGAACGGTACATGGGGCACTATCTACAGGGAACGCTACTACCTACAGAAGGCTCTATGGGGAGCACTATCTACAGAGGACTCGATGGTGAGAACTATCTATAGAGGGCTCTACTGGGAGCACTATCTACAGAGGGCTCTATGAGGGGCACTATCTACAGGGGGCTGTCACGATGTGGGGTGCGGACCCACTGGACTGTACCGTGTAGCGGAACGGCAGCTGACCAAACAGGTAAGTACAGAGTCTATAGTCCAGAGGGGCTACCTGTGGCAACTTGGACAGCAGTAAGGCAGACTCGGCTGGGACCAGGCGGCAGGTAGACGTCAAGCATGGCGTAGCAGAACAGGTGTGGTATGCAGCACAACACGACATCAGCTCAGCACGGTGCTGGATCTGGATAGCACGGGAAACAGGATACAGGATACAGGAACAGGGAACACTTGGAAACTGGAAGACACTAGGGGACCATTAGCAAGACAAACTTTGGGAAACGAACAACGCTCAGGCAAAGAACAAGAGGGCAGGGCCCTTTTTATAACCCAGTAGCCTTCTGGGCTAGATTGCAGACTTCCTGCAATATGCGCGCAGTGGCCCTTTAAGGCCATGCACCCGCGGGCACGTGCGCCCTCCGGGAGACAGTCTCGAAATCAGGAAGTGAGTGCTGGCGGCTCACAGGAGGATGACGCTGCAAGGAACTCAGATGTCCATGGCCACGGCCATCGAGGGGTAAGTCAGAACAACGGGCTGTGGACAGACGTTACAGGGGCTCTATAAGGGGCACTATCTACAGGGGGCACTGTGTGTGGTGCATTACTTTACAGTTTTTGACACAATTTTATTCATGGGCACAGTGTATGATACTATTATAATCAGGGGTACAGTGTATGGTACTATTATAATCAGGGGTACAGTGTATGGTACTATTATATTCAGGGGCACAGTGTATAGCACTATTATATTCGGGGACACAGTGTATGATACTATTATATTTAGTGGCATAGAGTGTGGCACCATAAGAATTTGCTCTTCGTTTATAGGTGCAGAAATTTTGAAAAAGTGAGCTTCCGAAGACATCTTATTGAGCAAATTGACCCATTTCCGCAGAAATGAGTCATGGCCAGGAGGTATCATAGATTTCTGGACCAGATGGAAAAGTAAAGAGAAAAAGAACGACTAGAATCTGAGAAGTCGTCACCGGTGAGTCACTAAATGTTTATTCTCCCTGTGACTGCTCAGTACTGTAGACAGGATAAATGAAAAAAGACGAAGCGCACATAGTGCATGAAACCGTAACAAACTGGAAAAAATGAGGTTCAGGTTTAGGCTAACCTTGAGAAGTTATGCTGGGAGCATAACATCCAAAAAGCGTGTGATGCAGTAGTTCTCTGGGGCTCGAGTAGTTGGTTCAGCGTGCAGACGGAGATCCAATTCGAGGACTAGAGCAGTCTCGATGTTTCAATGGAGGGAAAGTATATGAAAAACGTGGAGTTTTTCTCTGGCGCAGCCGGTATTCGTAACTTTCATTCAACCCAGTCAACAGACAAGGTGAGTAGAGCAAATTTTTAATTCGTACAATAAAACATCAATAAATTGTTTCGAGACCGAACAGGTCTCTTCATCAGGCAGTGTACAAATGGTTAAAGAGAACACAATCCCTGTTAAATAACCGGGAGAGGAGTCGACAATACTAACGACTACCGGGTCAAAAGTAACAGGTCAATTAATCGATAAAAACAATATGTATGTAGATGCAATTAAAAAAACATTTCAAAACAAATGTGCTGTAAATAATAATATGTTAAAGTAGATCTAATGTCGAAATCATATAATTGCATAGAAAAACATGGAAATGTGAGTGCATTTTAGTAAATCTTTGTAGTTATGTATAGTCTTTAACAGTATGAAATTAATAAGTTAGAATAAAATAGAGCTGAATGTGAGTATTTTTTACAAAGCATCATTGGTAGTCATGGTGATATGACGCTGCAATTCTTCTGAGGTTTTTTTTTTTTTTTCCGAGTCTTAATCAGGAGTAGTCTTAATCTATGTTCATTGTGACTACTCCTGAATAAGACTCGGACAAAAAAAAAAACCTCAGAAGAGTTGCAGCATCATATCACCATGACTACCAATGACGCTTTGTAAAAAATACTCACATTCAGCTCTATTTTATTCTAACTTATTAATATCATACTGTTAAAGACTATACATAACTACAAAGATTTACTAAAATACACTCACATTCCCATGTTTTCTACGCAATTATATGATTTTATGTTTTTTAATAATAATTTTATAACATTTTTAAATATAAAATAATATTTTCGACATTAGATCTACTTTAACATATTATTTACAGCACATTTGTTTTCAAATGTCTTTTTAATTACATCTACATACATATTGTTTTTATCGATTAATTGACCTGTCACTTTTGACCCGGTAGTCGTTAGTATTGTCGACTCCTCTCCCGGTTATTTAACAGGGATTGTGTTCTCTTTAACCATTTGTACACTGCCTGAGGAAGAGACCTGTTCGGTCTCGAAGCAATTTATTGTTGTTTTATTGTACGAATTAAAAATTTGCTCTACTCACCTTGTCTGTTGACTGGGTTGAATGAAAGTTACGAATACCGGCTGCGCCAGAGAAAAACTCCACGTTTTTCATATACTTTCTGCTCAGTACTATAGTCACTGTATGATCTGCAGCGAGATGATGTGTGTATCGTTCTTTGTTGTGAAACCGCAACTCCCAGCATATCCTTACCATCGTTCTGGCTATACTGGGATCTGTAGTTTTATTCCGTACAAACTTATATGGCAGGGGTTAAACTAAACTTGCTAATTATCTCTGTACTGAGCTGTATTTGTACTGGTGCTGTATATATGTACTGAGCTTGGTTCTGGTGCTGTATATATATATATATATATATGTATATATATATATATATGTATATATATATATATATATATATATATATATGTGTGTATATATGTACTGAGCCTGGTTCTGGAGTTATATTCATTATAACAACCAAGCTCGATACATATATACAGCACCAAAGAGAAGCTCAGAACATATATATAACACCAGAACCAAGCTTAGTGTAACTTCTATGGCCGCGGCCCGTCGTTCTGACTTACTCTCTGACGGCCGCGGCCATGGACGTGTGAGTTCTCGGCGGCATCTGCCTCCAGAGAGACGCCGGCACTCACTTCCTGGTTCAGAACTGTCTCCCGCAGGGTGCGTGCACGGCCCTAAAGGGCCAGTGCGCGCACAATTGCAGGAAATCTGCAATTAGCACAGAATGCTGCTGGACTATAAAAAGGGCTCTGCCCTCTTGATGATTGCCTGAGCGTTGTTGTGTACCTAAAGTTTGTCTTGCAAATGGTCTCCTCCAGTTCCCAGTTTTACCCGTTCCTGCTGCCTGTACCCTGTATCCCGTGCTACCGTGCCTCTGTGCCGTCCAGAGTTGGAGTTCAGTTGTGTCTTCTGCTGCATCCATTGTGTCACACCCGCCGGGTGTCTGTCTACTGGCGGAGCCTCATCTTTAGCCTGAATCACCGCTACTGTCTACATTGCCTCAGGTACCCTATCTGGATTATAGACTTTGTATTGTACCTGTTTGGCCAGCTGCTATACCGCTACGCGGTATGGCCCAGTGGGTCCACACCCCGCGTTGTGACATTACTCTCAGGCCATGGACCCCACTGGTCAATTCAAGGGACTTTCACCCTCCCAAGCCATGCAGGCGGATCTGCAGGATCTGCGAGCACGACAGGATCAACTTCTTGTGGCAGTACACTCCATGGCACAACAGCTAGGGACGCTAGCTGCTTCCTTCTCTGCTCAGCCCAGTGGGTCCACACCTCGCGCCGTGACACTCAGTACATGAATACAGCACCACAACAAAGATTAGTACATAAATACAGCACCAGATCCAAGCTCAGTACATATATACAACATCAGAGCCAAGCTCTGTACATATATCCAACATCAGAACCAAGCTCATACACATATACAACACCAGAACAAAACTCAGTACATATATACAGCACCGGAACCAAGCTCAGTACATATATACAGCAACAGAACCAAGCTCAGAACATATATACAACTCCAGAACCAAGCTCAGTACATATATACAGCAACAGAACCAAGCTCAGAACATATATACAACTCCAGAACCAAGCTCAGTACATAAATACAGTATCAAAACCAAGCTCAATACATAAAAACACCCCAAAACCAAGCTCAGTGTCATGTCCGTGGCTGCGGGTTGTCAGGTTCACTATCCCCATGACGGCCGCGGCCATGGGTCGGCGAGCGCTGGCCCCAGTCTCCTCCTCAGGAGACGCCAGCGCTCACTTCCACTCACCTTGGCCGGGTCCTTGGCCTGGACTATAAGAGGGGTCCAGACCCTTGCTTCTATGTCTGAGCATTGTTTGTTATATGCTAGTTTGTCTATGCTAATGGTCTCCTAGTGTTTTCCAGTTCCAGTTTTCCCTGTTCCTGTATCCCGTATCCTGTATCCCGTGCTATCCTGTTCTAGTGCCGTGCTGTGCTGTAGTGATGCTGTGTTATATCTACGCCTGTCCTGCTGCTCCACGCCTGACGTCTACCCGCTGCCTAGTTCCAGCCGAGCCTGCTTTGCTACTGTCCGAGCTGCCACAGGTACCTTATACGTACTGTGGACTGTGACCTGCGCCCTGCTGCCATAACGCCAAGGCAGTACGGCCAAGTGGGACCAACTCCTCCAGACCTTGAACATTCTCGCACATTGGCAGGAGCCACGAGCTGCCGATTCTCCTACTACACCGCCTGGCAGTACTGTTCCATAGACTACACCTCCTGGCAATGTTGATCCTCGTTTTTCTTTGCTACTTCCTGACTGCTATGATGGAGACACAAGTACGTGTCGTGAATTTTTGAACCAGTGCCAGATCCACTTCAGCCTGTATTCAAGGGCATTTTCGTCTGATGGCGTAAGGGTCACTTTCATCATCTCTCTTCTTACTGGCAAGGCCCTTGCATGGCTGAACCCTATCTGGGAGAGACAAGGACCAGAGACCCGTAACTTCCAGGGGTTCCTACAGACATTTCGCACGGTGTTTGAAAAGCCTGGACGAGTCTCCTCAGAAGCGGCTTCCTTGCTGAACCTACGCCAAGGAGACATCTCTGTGGGCAAGTACGCCATCCACTTCCGCACCCTGGCGGGAGAACTGTTGTGTAACAGTGAGGCCCTGGTGGCTACATTCTGGCATGGACTGTCTCCTAAAATGAAGGAAGAACTTGCCGCTAGAGACCTGCCATCTACCCAGGATGACCTCATACTTCTGGCTGATAGAAGGCCCCGAGAACGGCTCCAAGAGGTTAGTCGGGAGGGAAGCCTTCCTAGTCTGGTCCCTACCTTGCAGCAACCCCTGCCGTCCTCAGATGCCGATCCCCCTAAGGAGTCTGTGAGGATGGACCAATGTAAGCTATCTACCCAGGAGAGACAACTCAGACGCACTTCAGGACTCTGTCTTTATTGTGGCCTCGGAGGCCATCTTGTGCATCTATGTCCCCAAAAGCCCTAAAGCCTAGGGTTGGTTGGAGAGACAACCTTGGGCAAAGAGGGACTCCCGTCTAAATTATCCACACCCGTGACCATAGTGTCCGGTGAGAAAAAGCATCAGGTCTCTGCGTATCTGGACTCTGGATCCGCTGCTAATTTCATTTGTAGAGACCTGGTGGATTTTCTTCAATTACCCACTACCCCTCTGGAGAGGCCATTGACGGTTGCATCTGTGAATGGACTACCTCTGCCCGATCCAGTTATAGTGACCAAGGCGCTGAGGCTCCAAATAGGAGCTCTCCACTCAGAACTTCTACCGTTCTATGTCCTGTCCAAGGCCGTTAAACCTGTATTGCTGGGTCTGCCTTGGCTCTGACTACATGCCCCTGTCCTGGACTGGAACTCCGGAGAGATTCTCCAGTGGGGCCCCGAGTGTCACAGCCGATACCTGGTGCAGATTCGTTCGGCTCAGCCTCCTCTGCCTTGGTCATTGGCAGGATTGCCTGGTCATTATGCTGCATTTTCAGAAGTCTTCAGCAAAAGGGAGGCGGAGACACTGCCCCCACACCGGGTGTATGACTGCCCTATCGAGCTGATCCCTGGTGCATCCCTTCTCCGTGGTAGGATATATCCTCTCTCCTTGCCAGAGACTCTGTCCATGTCCGCATATGGTAAGGAGAACTTGGAGAGGGGCTTAATACGGAAGTCTTCCTCCCCGGCAGGAGCCGGGTTCTTCTTCGTCAAAAAAAAGGATGGCTCCCTGCGTCCTTGTATTGACTACCGGGGCCCCAACCAAATCACAGTGAAAAATAAATATCCGTTGCCGCTGATCTCTGAATTATTTGATCGTATACGCCGTGCCAAAAATGTTTCTACACTAGACCTGCATGGGGCTTACAACCTAATCCGGATTCGCCGGGGTGACAAATGGAAGACTGCATTTAACACCCGTGATGGACACTATGAGTACTTAGTAATGCCCTTCGGCCTGTCTAATGCTCCCGCGGTCTTCCAGGAGTTTGTTAATGAAATTTTCCGTGACCTCCTCTATGTTTGTGTTGTAGTTTATCATGATGAAATCTTGATTTTTTCTCCAGATCCTGTGACTCATCAGAGACATGTCCGTCAAGTTTTGCTGCGGTTAAGAGAGAATCGTCTATACGCTAAGTTGGAGAAGTGCGTGATTGAAAAGGATGCGCTGCCCTTCCTCGGCTACATTATCTCGAATACAAGTCTCAGGATGGATCCTGAAAAGGTAAAGTCCGTTCTGGAATGGCCACGCCCTCAAGGCTTGAGGGCTATACAGCGCTTTCTGGGATTCACTAATTTTTACAGACAGTTTATTCCAAACTTCTCCTCACTGACATCTTCTATCTCTGACCTCACTAAGAATGGCATGAACACCAAGGTGTGGACTCCTGAGGCAGGGTCTGCATTAAATAGCCTGAAGAGTGCCTTCATGTCAGCTTTTATCCTCCATCATCCAGACGTTTCTCTACAGTTCTCGTTGGAGGTGGACGCATCCTTTGTTGGTGCTGGTGCACTCCTGTTCCAAAGAGGTTCCAAGGGCAAGTCTAAGGTATGTAGATATTTCTCTAAGCTCTTCTCTTCCGCAGAACGCAACGACTCGATTGGGGATCGGGAGTTACTGGTCATCAAATTGGCCCTGGAGGAGTGGAGACATCTACTAGAGGGCGCAGCTCATCCCATCCTGATTTTTACTGACAACAAGAACCTCACCTATCAGGCCAGGTGGTCGCTGTTCTTTACCAGGTTCCAGTTTGAGCTCCATTATCGCCCGGCCGACAATAATGTGAGGGCCGATGCCTTGTCCAGGTCTTTAGATCCCACAGAACATTATTGCTCCGTCTTGCATTGTCTCTGTCAATCCCATGCAAGTTGGGGATATTCCTCCAGGGAGGACTTTTGTGCGCCTGGCTGACCGAGGGAGAATCCTCCGCTAGGGACACTCTTCTAGACTGGCAGGTCACGTGGGGACACGCAAGACCCGAAATATGATTGCCCGTCATTTCTGGCGGCCCACGCTGCCCAAGGACATTTAGGACTTCGTCCTGCTCAGTGTGTGCAGCTAAAAAGTTCGCTCACTCCAGACCTGCTGGCCTGCTTCAGCAATTGCCTGTGCCCGATGCTCCCTTGGAGTATATAGCTATGGACTTTATTGCTGACCTGCCTCTCTCTACTGGATGCAGTACTGTCTGGGTGGTGGTGGATCGATTTTCGAAGATGGCCCACTTCGTTCCTCTGACTGGTCTTCCTTCTGCTCCTCCACTGGCCAAGCTGTTCATCCAACACATCTTCTGACTGCACGGTTTGCCGTAGCATATTATGTCTTATCAGGGGGGGTTCAGTTCACCTCAAAGTTCTGGAGAGCCCTCTGCGGACTCCTAGGTGTAAAGTTGGACTTTTTCTTAGCCTACCGTCCTCAGTCCAATGGTCAGGTCGAGAGGATCAATCAGATCTTGGAGAACTACTTACGCCACTTCATCTCCAAGCAGCATGATGACTGGGTGCAGTTGCTTCTGTGGGCTGAATTCTCATACAACAATCACACCAGCAAGTCCACACAGAAGACACCGTTCTTCATTGTCTATGGCCAACACCCACAAATTCCTCTCCCGGTGCCTGATACGTCCGAAGTATCAGCTGCTGACACGGCTTTAAGGGACTTTCTGCAGATCTGGCAGCAGACTCGATCCTCCATCCTGCTGGCGGTCGACCGCATGAAACGGAAGGCGGACACAAGGAGAAGAGAACCTCCTCCTCGGTTTCTTCCTGGCACGAAGGTCTGGCTGTCCTCCAGGAATATTCGACTGAGGTTGCCATCATACAAATTTGCTCCCAGGTTCATCGGACCCTTCGAGATCCTGCCGCAGGTCAACCCTGTCACCTACAAGCTTCGGCTGCCTCCTATCCTCAGGATCCCCAACTCCTTCCATGTCTCTCTCCTGAAACCAGTGATTCTGAACCGCTTTACCAAGACTCCTAGCCCTGCGGCTGCCTCTAGCGGTCCTTCAGACACCTTCGAACTTAAGGAGAATTTGGACACCAAGAGAGTGAGAGGAAAGACTTTTTATTTGGTGGATTGGAGGGGTTTGGTCGTGAAGAGAGGTCCTGGGAGCCAGAGGAGAGCCTCAATGTGTCTACCCTTCTGAAGAAGTTTCTCTCTTGCTCCGTCCCCAAGAAGAGGGGGTGTAAGAGTGGGGATACCGTCATGTCTGCGGCTGCGTGCCGTCAGGTTCACTCTCCCCCTGACGGCCGCAGCCATGGGTCGGCGAGCGCTGGCCCCAGTCTCCTCCTCAGGAGACGCCAGCCATCACTTCCACTCAACTCGGCCGGGTCCCGTTGGGTGCACACGCACGCACGTGCCCGCTCTTAAAGGGGCAGAGTGTGCAGAGAACTTTAATGTTTTAATCAGCCCATTAGTGCCTGGACTATAAGAGGGGTCCAGCCCCTTGCTTCTATGCCTGAGCGTTGTTTGTCATATCCTTGTTTGTCTGAGCTAATGGTCTCCTAGTGTTTTCCAGTTCCAGAGTTCCCTGTCCTGTATCCCGTATCCTGTATCCCTTGCTATCCTGTTCTAGTGCCGTGCTGTGCTGAAGTCGTGCTGTGGTGTATCTATGCCTGTCCTGCTGTTCCATGCCTGACATCTACCCGCTGCCTAGTCCCAGCTGAGCCTGCCTTGCTACTGTCCGAGCTGCCACAGGTACCTTATACGAACTATGGACTGTAGTGCCCTGTTGGCCAGCTGTTGTCCAGCTGCCATACCGCCAAGGCGGTATGGCCCAGTGGGTCCACGAACCGAACGTGACACTCAGTACATATATACAGCAACAGAACCAAGCTCATAACATATATACAACTCCAGAACCAAGCTCAGTACATAAATACAGCACCAGAACAAGCTCAATACATAAATACAGCCCCAGAACAAAGTTCAGTACATATATATATATATAGCACTATAACAAATGTCAGTACATATATATATATATATATATATATATATATATATATATATATATATATATATATATATATATATATATATATATACAGTCCAATGGCTTGAGAAAGGTTCCTGTTGAACCGAAACGTTGCTTTATTGAGGTGAATAAAATCCACTTTTTGCTTTCATCTACTCTGGAGTCCTGGTGCCGTTGCTGTGTTCTATGCTTTTGTATATATATATATATATATATATATATCAGAACACGCAAACTCAAAACATATATCTCAATACATATATATAAATATTATATATATATATATATATATATATATGTATATATATATATATATATACTGAACTTGGTTCTGGTGCTGTATACTAGTCCTTCTCAATGAACTAGAATATCAAAAAGTTAATTGATTTCAGTAATTCAATTCAAAAAGTGAAACTCATATATTATATAGATTCATTACACACAAAGTGATCTATTTCCAGCATTTTTTTCTTTTAATGTTGATGATTATGGGAACAGTTAATGAAAACTAAAAATTTTGTATCTCAGAAAATGTGAATATTATATAAGCCCAATTTCAAAAATGATTTTTAATACCGAAATGTCGTCCTGCTGAAACGTATGTACAGTATATGCACTCAATACTTGGTCGGGGCTCCAACTCTGCATGAATTACTGCATCACTGCGGCGTGGCATGGAGGCGATCAGCCTGTGGCACTGCTGAGCTGTTATGGAAGCCCAGGTTGCTTCATCACTGACTGTGGAAACTTCACAAAGTAAATTTTGCATTTCATTTGGAAATCTCGGTCCCATAGTCTGGAGGAAGAGTGGAGAGGCATCAATCCAATTGTCTTGCAGTCCAGTGTGAAGATTCCAGTCAGTGATGGTTTGGGGAGCCATGTCATCTACTGGTGTTGGTCCACTGTGTTATATTAAGTCCAGATTCAGTGCAGCGTCTAGCAGGACATTTCCCAGCACTTCATGCTTCCCTCTGTTGACAAGCTTTATAGAAATGCTGATTTAATTTTCCAGCAGGACTTGGCACCTGCCCACATTGCCAAAACTACCAATACCTGGTGTAATAACCACAGTATCACTGTGCTTGATTGGCCAGCAAACTCACCTGACCTAAACCCCAGAGAGAATCTATGGGGTATTGTCAAGATGAAGATGAAAGACACCAGACCCAACAATGCAGACGAGCTAAAGGCCACTATCAAAGCAACCTGGGCTTCCATAACACATCAGCTGTGCCACAGGCTGATCGCCCCCATGCCACGCCGCATTGATTACCCCTCAGCAGTGCCACCGGCTGAACGTCTCCATGCCACGCCGCATTGATAACACCTCAGCAGTGCCACAGGCTGATTCATGCAAAAGGAGCCCCGACCACGTATAGATGGCAGATACTGTACATATTTTGTAGTAGGACAACATTTCGTATTAAAAATCATTTTTTGAAATTGGGCTTATATAATATTCTAATTTTCTGAGTGACTGAAATTTTGTGTTTTCATTAACTGTTACCATAATCATCAACACTACAAGAAAAACATGCTGGAAATAGATCACTCTGTGTGTGATAAATATACATCATATGTGAGAGACACTTTTGGAATTGAATTACTGAAATCAATTACGTTTTGTTTTTTTTATAAATTCTTTTATTTTCGATTTTCTCCAAACAAAACACGGTAATGCAAGTAATGCACGCATCTGCAGTACACATCGGTGTAAGTATAAGTGTTCACATTAAATGTAAGAAGAACCGTAAGGAATATCTTATACTATAATTGAGACAAACCCCTATGCATCCTGGACCCGCAGCCATGCACAGAGGCCCGTGGGTAAACATATCAGAAAGGGAGAATAAAGAAAGAAAAGAGGAATGACAGAGGGAGGGAAGGGAGGGAAGAGAACTAGCAGTGTCCCCTAAGCTTCAGAAACATATTCAAGAGGCCACAATGTTCCTGAACTCTGCAGAAGATTGGAATCTGACCCAATGATACCAAATCTTAAGGAATTTGGCATGGGTGCTCCTCATGGATGCCGTAAGATCCTCAATTCTCATGATCTCCTGTATCTTACTAAACCACATGTTGATCGATGGAGGGCAGGTTTTTCTCCACCGCGCAGGGATACATGCTCTAGCTGCATTCACCAGGTGGCAAACCACAGAACGGAGGTATATGGGTAACGGAGCCTCGCACAGATGGAGCAAGAAGAAGGATACGCCACACCTCTGACCAAAAAACTGTCAGCCGCGGGCACTCCCAGAAAATATGTAAAATCGTGCCTACCTGGTCTCCACATCTCCAACACAGCGGCGAGACCGCCAAAATCATTGCATGCAATCTGGAAGGCACTCTATACCATCGCGATAAGATCTTAAATCCCGCCTCCTGATACCTTCTAGCCATGGATGATTTATTTGTCATAGTATACACACGATCCTGTTGTTCTGCTGTCAGTGTTAGGCCCAAGTCCCTCTCCCAGTTGAGCAGATAGGTAGGTGTGGGAAAATTGGATGGGGAAATCAGTAGGGTAGATAGTCTGGACAGTGAGTAACACAACGAGCATGTACCTATGCAAAGGAGCTCAAACGGGGTTTTGTCCCACGCATGTTCAGCAGGGTTAGGCAAGGACACGATAAAATGTCTCAATTGAGTGACCTGCCAAGGAGTGAAAGGAAGAGGGTCCGTCAGAGATGTTAATTGTGGACCGGTCATCCAGGCCTCCCCTTGTATGTAATGGGAAGCATGTCCCCTACCTGCCTGCAACCAGCTCCTGAATGGACCCCTTTCTCGCCCCAGAGGGAAAGCGGGATTGCCCAAGACAGGGAACAGGG
This sequence comes from Rhinoderma darwinii, assembly GCF_050947455.1. Lineage (NCBI taxonomy): Eukaryota > Metazoa > Chordata > Amphibia > Anura > Rhinodermatidae > Rhinoderma > Rhinoderma darwinii. The sequence goes on along the minus strand of NC_134695.1, from coordinate 19,484,444 downwards.
GGGACGGAGATGGGGAGATCTCTTTCCGGGGAAAGAGCCGGGACGCAACCGCCAAGGAGGGTCCAATCGTGGGGTGTGTCCGCGCCGATAGTGGAGTATCCCTGCCCAACCAAGGCAGAACCTGCAGAGGAACTGCCATCAAGGACTGTTCCATCGACACCCACTGTTTAACCTCCGTGTGCCGGAACCAGTCCAGAATTCGCAACAAGTGCGAGGCCTGGTGGTAAGAGACAAAGTCCGGGAGACCCAATCCACCCTCACACCTAGAACGGAAAAGCATGGAGCGGGCTATACGGGTCGGTTTCCCCACCCATATAAATCGATGGAGTAAGGACAACAGGGCTTGAAAGAAGGTACGGGGGATATGAATCGGCAGGGCCTGGAAGAGATACAAAATCCACGGTAGGATATTCATTTTAAAGATTGCACATCTGCCGAACCACGTGAAGGTGCCCGACGTCCAGGAATCCAGATCGCTCTTTACACGTTGAAGGAGGGGAGGATAATTAACTGCATAAAGACGAGATAGATCCCTGGAGATCTGGACCCCCAAATACTTGAGCGAGTCTCTAGCCCACTTAAAGGAGAAGGACCTCGACAGCTCGTCTACCAAAGACTGCGGCAGCGATATATTAAGAGCCTTCGACTTCTGATAGTTAATTTTGAAGTTGGACAATTTCGAGTATCTACTCATCTCCGCCATGAGATTGGGCAAGGAGATCCTGGTTGCGGTGAGAAAGAAAAGAAGGTCGTCCGCATATGCAGCGACCTTATGGGACCGTCCTACCAGTAATACACCCGCTATGTCTGGGTTGGAGCGAAGCTGACATAGGAAGGGCTCCAGGCACAAAATGAAGATCAAGGGGGACAAAGGGCAACCCAGCCTTGTGCCGTTAGAGATAGTGAGCGGGGAGGAAAGGGTACCATAACCCTTAACCCGGGCCGAGGGAGATGAGTAGAGGCTCGAAATCCATTGCAACATGTGAGTACCCAACCCAATATGCCGCAAAGTGGCCAGCCTAAAGTCCCAATCGACCCTGTCGAAGGCCTTCTCCGTATCCGTGGACAGCAAGAGCGTGGGCAGAGCTGAGGCAGCTGCATGATAAATCAAGTTAATTGCCCTTGTGGTGTTATCCCGAGCTTCCCTAAGAGGTATGAAACCCATCTGATCGTAATGGATCACACTATGGAGGAGGGGGGTAATCCTATGGGCCAGGATCTTCGCAAACAGCTTTAGATCCACGTTTAGCAAAGAAATGGGGCGATAATTTTGGCAGATGGATGGATCCTTCCCCTCCTTGGGTATCACCGTTATGTAGGCCCTCAGTGCGTCCTGAGGGAGGGAGCGCCCCTCAGTAAGTGAGTTGTAGGCATGCAGGAAATGGGGAGCTAGCAGGTGTGAGCAGACCTTATAGTATTGTATGGGCAAACCATCAGGACCTGGCGCCTTCCCTACCGGCGAATCCTTCAAGGCCCATGACCACTCCTCTGGAGAAATGGGCTCCTCAAGAACAGCAATAGCCTCCCGTGGGATACATTTCATCCCCGATGACCGGAGGTATGCCTCCATCTGCTCCAGTCGGTTCCCCCCATCCGCAGACGGAGAGGCCCGAGGAAGATTGTAGAGGGAGTGGTAATATGCCCGGAAGGCCTCCGAGATGTCCTGGGGGAGGTGTATTCTCCCAACTCCGGAAGCCTGGACGTGGGGTACGTAGGTACGAGATCGGGTTTTCCTAAGTGCCCGCGCCAGAGTCTTACCAGGTTTGTTACTAAATTTGTAGAAATGTTGTCTACATTTCACCAGGGAGGCCCTAGCCTTGGCAAGGCAGAAAGAACGAACCTGAACTTGCAGCTGCCCCAGCTCTGCCCCCACGACCCGATCCAAGGAGGCTTTATGGGACTGTTCCAAGAGGTGTATGCGGGACAATAGATCAAGCAAGTGTGCAGTCCGCTCCTTTTTAAGTTTAGAACCGATACGGATGAAGGAACCGCGGATCACACACTTATGCGCCTCCCAAATACAAATCGGGTCCGCCTCTGGGGAAACATTCGTGGCAAAATACTCCCGGAGATCCCTGTGTATGTCCGATACCACCATCGAATCCTGCAGAAGCAAATCATTCAAACGCCACTGCCAGGAGCGAGGGTGGGCCGCTGGGAGACAGAGTATAAGAGTGATGAGTGCGTGATCTGAAAAGGTAATGTCATCAATAGAGACTGAGGAGAGGTCGGATAAGTGGGAGTGGCGAAGGAAGAAGTAGTCCAGTCTGGAGTATGTGTTGTGCGGGGCCGAAAAGAAAGTGTAGTCTTTTGTCGTTGGGTGCAGGAGCCGCCATGTATCTACCAGTTGGTGTTCATGTAACAACCGACGTATACGGCGGTGAGCTGACCTGGGTAAGGACGAGTGCCCGCGCGAGGAGTCTAATGTCGAATCCAAGGTGACGTTCAGATCCCCCCCAGAATTAGAGTGCCTTCCAGAAAACCATCCAACTCTGCCAAAACCCTCTCCAGAAAGGCAACCTGACCAGTGTTAGGGAGATAATATGAAGCCAGTGTAAACAATGTATTAGCCAACCTACCTTTCACGAAGAGATACCTTCCCACTCCATCCGTGCGAGTCTCCACATGCTCCCAAGGGAGAGAACGCGAGATCAGAATGGAGACCCCTTTGGTCTTGGAATCCGGCGACGCACTATGATACCCCTCCGTATATTGAGAGTCCGTCAACCTTGGTATGCTATCAGCCCGGAAATGGGTTTCCTGAAGAAATGCCACTTGCGCTTTCTTCTTCCAGAGGAGACGGAGAATGGAGGATCTCTTCTCTGGGATGTTCAGGCCCTGTGCATTCAGGGAGACAACGGTGACGTTAGACATATTGGGAGAAAAAGGAAAGACAGAGAGGTGAAGAAAGGAGAGACCCCCTTAGACAGGGAAAAAGTGTCCAGAGAGTAGAACAATACTGCCCCACTAACGGCGGTGTACAAAACCCCTGACCAACACTTCGAATGACAGCGGTGCAAAGAAGCGATCCCACCAGGAATTACAAATTAAACTAATAGGAGCAAAAATGAACTAAACGGAACCCCGGACTCAACCGGCTAACTATTATGGGCTGAATGGACCTCCCGGCCCCAGACATCGGATCAAATGGAAATGTAGATGTAGATCCCCTGAAACATTAACCCATGACTCAACATACTGAACCTAGTGTCCCGTACATGATCACCACCATTTCCGACATCTGCCCCTCCTGTAGAACGTTGCAAAGTAAAAAATTAAACACATATAGTATGCAAACCACAACCGACGCCCCTGTGGGGAGAATTAAACTATAGAGCCAGATGTAGGCAGGTCAGTCTCTGCGTGAGCAACGCCATCCAGGTGTCCGCTGCTCAATTGGTCCGTCTCTGGGACGAGGCGGATTTGGGCGCGCAGGATGTGGGTAATGACCGCCTCTAGGAAAGAGCGATGGCGGGGGCTCTGTCCAATCCGGGAGCCGCACTGGGTAGATCTCCAGAAAGCGGAAGGCTTCTTGCAGGTCCTCCGGGGAGCGGACAGCAAACGAGTGTCCCTGGTGGCGAAGTATAATGTGGAAGGGATGGCCCCACCTGTAGGTAGCGCCCGTCTCTTTAGTAGCCTCCAGCAGGGGGCGGACCACCCTGCGCATGTGGAAAGTCAGTCTAGAGACATCCGGCAAGATGGTAGCCTCGGAGCCGTTGAAAGGAATGGCCCCCTTCTCCCATGCTCTCCGTGCAATATCCTCTTTTTGTTTATAAAAGTGCACTCAGCATATGACATCCCATGGTCGATTACCTTCCCTGGTCCGGGGGCCCGTCAAGCGATGCACCCTATCCATCTCAATGACCATATCGCGTGGTCTGTCCATGAGCTTATTGAAGATATGAGTAACCGCATCGTATAACCCCTCCCGCGGCACAGATTACGAAATGCCTCTCAACTGCAGATTATTCCGCCTCCCCCTGTTCTCCACATCATCCAGGTGCAGTGAGAAGTCCCGCATTTGGGCAGATTGGGTTTCCACGGTCTGAGAGAGAACCGAGATGTCCATGGTGTGGACAGAGTTCTGACGTTCCAATATTTCCACCCGTGCAGCCAATAAGCGTACCTCTTGAGAAACCGCCCCAATGGCCCGATCGTGCTTCTCTTCCAGCCGGGAGAGGCGTACATCCAGATCGGATTTGGTGGGTAATACCCGCACCATTTCCCATAACTCATCTAGGGCCCGTTCCATGGAGGGGGGCCCGGGGATGAGGCAGGATGATGGTTCCCCGAGACAGCTGATGGGGTGAGTGGCCCCCTCAGAATGGCAGGCGTCCCCTGATTGAGGTGTAGCCAGTCCACTGGGGGAGAGTGCCGGGTCGCAGTGGCAGAGTATGGCACCGGGACCGCCGCGCCTTGTAAGGCCATGCGGCCTTCTTCCTGTCCTGACACAGGCTGGGACAGAGGGGGGAGAAGGGCAGCAGCCAGCACCGGAGGAGCCGACCTAGACATGGCCTCTATGCTCTGACCTACCTCCGGAATCGAGATGGCAGGAGAGCAGTCCTGGGAGCTGCAGACGAGGCACGCCGGAACCAAGGAGCTGGAAGGAGGTGAGCACCCTCGTGCTTGCGGTGTCCGCCTGTGGCCTACAGCGGGTGTAGAGGAAGGCCGCGGAGAAGCTCCGTCACGACTGGAGCGGAGGTACCGGTCAATGGAGAAATCAATTAACTTTTGATGATATTCTAATTCATTGTGAAGGACTAGTATATATACTGAGCTTTGTTCTGGTGTTGTATATATTTACTGAGCTTGGTTTTGGTGCTGTATATATGTACAGAGCTTTGTTCTGGTACTGTATTTATGTACTGAGCTTGGTTCTGGTGTTGTATTTGTGTACTGAGCTTCGTTCTGGTGCTGTATATATGTACTGAGCTTGTTCTGGTGCTGTATATATGTACTGAGCTTTGTTCTGGTGCTGTATATATGTACTGAGCTTTGTGCTGGTGCTGTATATATGTACTAAGCTTTGTTCTGGTGCTGTATATAAGCTCCTAACTTGGTTCTGGTGCTGTATATATGTACTGAACTTGGTTCTAGTGTTGTATTTAGGTACTAAGCTTGGTTTTGGTGTTGTATATATGTACTGAGCTTTGTTCTGGTGCTGTATATATGTACTAATCTTGGTTCTGGTGCTGTATTTATGTACTGAGCTTTGTTCTGGTGCTGTATTTAAAAACGTAGGGCAGGTAGGAACAGCACTAGTGTAAAAAACCAAATGAATGGTCGGTGCTAAGCTTCAAATAGTAGGAGTGACATCTCCCCATATAGTATACAGCAAGAGAAAAAGAGCACGGGAGCAGCACTCAAAGAAAAAACGTGAAGTTTATTCACCCAACAAATGCGACGTTTCACTTCCTCAATGGAAGCATTTTCAAGCAAACAGTGGTAGTAACACACATGTATAAATACAGAGAACATAGTTCAGTGAACAAAGATTGTAATTAATAGCAATTTATACAAAACTCATAAAAATCGCACAATGTAACAATGTGATCACATACATAAAAATATATAATATAAGAGTCCAAATAGGACAATCAGTGTTAAAAATGTAAACATTTTTATCTCCACCCTGTACAAGTAAACACGTGTATTCCATAAATTGGATGTAAATAGTGATGAATAATATAACATAAAAACAGCTGACACTCACCACGCCACGATAATCAAAACCTCCTGGACTGAATGCCTCATGTACTGATTACTTGGTCTCAGCGTTTCATACGCCCATTTGCGCATGCCCACATCCTAGCTGTCTATTGGGTAAGGCCAACCTCGTGTTCTACGGTTGCTATGGCAAAGTACAACATCATGGTGTCACGTATATACACAGCAGCTAAAGAGGCCGTTCCAGCCACGCAATCACTTACAGGTAAATGCGCTGTGTATCACCATTTTTATTTAAAGCTGTGCAGGTCACTCAGGAGTGAAGAGCAATCTAAGATGGTTACATGACCAAAAATTAAGAAACTACCGCTGTAGCAGCCATAGCGGCTGCTGAGGAGCCTGCGGCACAAGGTGGCACCATTAGCAGCCACCATCGCTGCTACAGCGGTAGCGACGCCACATTTAATAGTATCTGCGTCCTTAGGACTTACTGTCATGCCCATGGCCATGGGCCGTCAGGCTCACTCACCTCCTGACGCCCGCAGCCATGGATCTGCGAGCGCTGGCCCCAGTCTTCTCCTCAGGAGACGCCAGCGCTCACTTCCGCATACCTCGGCCGGGTCCCGTAGGGTGAGGGTGCATGCTCATGCACGCTCTTAAAGGGGCAGCACATGCACAGAACTTTCATGATTAATTAGCCCATAGCACCCTGGACTATAAGAAGGGCTCAGCCCCTTCCTCCCACACCTGAGCATTGTTGTCGTGCCATAAGTTTGTCTATGCAAATGGTCTCCTAGTGTTTCGCTGTTCCCAGTGTTCCCTGCTCCTGTATCCTGTATCCTGTATCCCATGCTATCCGGGTCTAGTGCCGTGCTGAGCTGAAGTCATGCTGTGCTGTATACCATGCCTGTCCTGCTTCACCACGCATGACGTCTACCTGCTGCCTAGTCCCAGCCGAGGCTGCCTTGCTACTGTCTGAGCTGCCACAGGTACCTTATACGAACTATAGACTGTAACCTGTGCCCTGTTGGCCAGCTGCCATACCGCCAAGGCGGTACGGCCCAGTGGGTCCACAAACCCAATGTGTCAGTACACTTAGGCCATGGACCCCGCTGGTCGATCCAAGACCAAGATGACGTGTGCTGTATACCACGCCTGTCCTGCTTCACCACGCATGAAGTCTACTTGCTGCCTAGTCCCAGCCGAGCCTGCCTTGCTACTGTCCGAGCTGCCACAGGTACCTTATACGAACTATAGACTGTAACCTGCGCCCTGTTGGCCAGCTGCCATACCGCCAAGGCGGTACGGCCCAGTGGGTCCACGAACCCAATGTGTCAGTACACTTAGGCCATGGACCCCGCTGGTCGATCCAAGACCAAGATGACGTCACAAGAGATGCAGACGGATATGCTGGACCTCCGGTCTCGACAGGACCAACTCTCCGGGCCTTGAACATTCTCGCACGTCGGCAGGAGGCACAAGCTGCCGTTCCTCCTACTACACCTCCTGGCAGTGTTGATCCCCGTTTTTCTTTGCCACTTCCTGACCACTATGGTGGAGACGCAGGTAGCTGTCATGGATTTTTGAACCAGTGCCAGATCCACTTCAGCCTGTATGCCAGGGCATTTTCGTCTGATGGTGCAAGGGTCACTTTCATCATGTCTCTCCTCACTGGTAAAGCACTTGCATGGGCGAATCCTATCTGGGAGAGACAAGGACCAGAGACCCGTGACTTCCAGGGCTTCCTCCGGACATTTCACAGTCTCATCTGCAGCGGCTTCCTTGCTAAACCTACGCCAAGGAGACACCTCCGTAAGCTAGTACGCCATCCCCTTCCGCCCCCTGGCTGGAGAACTGTTGTGGAACAATGAGGCCCTGGTGGCTACATTCTGGCAGGGTCTGTCTCCTAAAATTAAGGATGAATTTGTCACTCAATATCTACAGTCTACCCTGGATGACCTCATCCTTCTGTCCGCCCAGATTTATATGAGGATCCAAGAACGGCTCCAGGAGACTCGTCGGGAGGGAGGCCTTCGTAGTCCGGTCCCACCCTTGCAGCAACCTCTGCTGTCCTCAGGTGCCGATCCTCCTAAGGAGTCTGTGAGGATGGACCAGTGTAAGCTATCCACTCAGGAGAAACAATGCAGATGCACTTCAGGACTCTGTCTATATTGCGGCCTCGGAGGCCATGTTGTGCGTCTGTGTCCCCAAAAGTCCCAAAGACTAGGGTTGTTAGGAGAGACAACCTTAGATAAAAAAGGACTTCCGTCTAAATTGTCCATACCAGTGACCACAGTGTCCGGCGAGAGAACGCATCAGGTCTCTGCATATCCGCTGCTAATTTCATTTGTAGAGACCTGGTGGATCTTATTCAATTACCCACTACCCATACGGAAATCTTTCTCTCCGGCAGGACCAGGTTGTTCGTCGTCAAGAAAAAGGATGGTTCTCTACGTCCCTGTATCGACTAACGGGGTCTCAACCAGATCATGGTGAAAAATAAGAAAATAAGTATCCGTTGCCACTGATCTCAGAACTGTTTGATCATATACGTGGTGCCAAGATTTTCCCCAAACTAGACATGCGTGGGGTTTACAACCAAATCCGGATTCGCCGGGGTGACGAATGGAAGACTGCATTTAACACCCGTGATGGACACTATGAGTACATAGTAATGTCCTTCGGCTCCCGCGGTCTTCCAGGGGTTTGTTAATGACATCTTCCGTGACCTCCTCTATGTTTGTGTTGTGGTCTATCTTGATGACATCTTGATTTTTTTCTCCAGATCCTATGACTCATCAGAGACATGTCCGTCAAGTTTTGCTGCGGGTAAGGGGGAATTGTCTGTATGCCAAGTTGGAGAAGTGCGTGTTTGAGAAAGATGCTCTACCCTTCCTGGGCTACATCGTCTCGAATCGAGGCCTCGAGATGGATCCTGAAAAGGTAAAGTCCGTCCTGGAATGGCCACACCCTCAAGGCTTGAGGGCCATACAGCGCTTTCTGGGATTCGCCAATTCTTACAGACAGTTCATCCAAAACTTTTCCTCACTGATTTCTCCCATCTATAACCTCACCAAGAAGGGCATGAACAACAAGGTGTGGACTCCTGAGGCAGAGTTCGCATTCAATAGCCTGAGGAATGCCTTCACGTCATCCTCCATCATCCAGATGTTTCCCTACAGTTCTTGTTGGAGGTGGACACATCCTCTGTCGGTGCTGGCACACTCCTGTTCCAGAGAGGTTCCAAGGGCAAGTCAATGGTATGTGGTTATTCTTCTAAGCTCTTGTCTTCCTCAGAACGCAACTACTCGATTGGGGACTGGGAGTTACTGGCCATCAAATTGGCTCTGGAGGAGTGGAGACATCTATTAGAGGGCGCAGCTCATCCTATCCTAATTTTTACGGACCACAAGAACCTCACTTATCTCCAGACGGCCCAACGACAGAAACCTCATCAGGCCGAATCCTCGTCAGGCCAGGTGGTCGCTGTTCTTTACCAGGTTCCAGTTTGAACTCCATTATCTACCGGCTGACAAAAATGTGAGGGCCGATGCCTTGTCCAGGTCTTTAGAGACAGAAGACACCATGGAGATTCCACAGAACAATATTGATCGGTCTTGCATTGTCCCTGTCAACCCCCTGTAAGTTGGGGACATTCCTCCAGGGAAGACTTTTGTGCGCCTGGCTGACAGAGGGAAAATCCTCCGCTGTGGACACTCCTCTAGACTGACAGGTCACGCGGGTACCCGTAAGACCCAAGATCTGTTTGCCCATAATTTCTGGTGGCCCACGCTACCCAAAGACATTATGGACTTTGTGTCTTCCTGTTCAGTGTGTGCAGCTAACAAGGTCGCTCACTCCAGACCTGCTGGCCTGCTCCAGCCATTGCCTGTGCCTGATGCCCCCTGGCAGCATATAGCTATGGACTTCATCACTGACCTGCCTCCCTATGCGGGATGCAGTAGTGTCTGGGTGGTGGTGGATCAATTTTCGAAGATGGCCCACTTCGTTCCTCTGACCGGTCTTCCTTCCCTCACCTGGCCAAGCTTTTCATCCAACACATCTTCCGCCTGCACAGCTTGCCGCAGCATATTGTGTCTGATCGGGGGGTTCAGTTCACCTCGAAATTCTGGAGATCCTCTGCGGACTCCTAGGTGTAAAGTTGGACTTTTCTTCAGCCTACCATCCTCAGTCCAATGGTCAGGTCGAGAGGATCAATCAGATCTTGGAGAACTACCTACGCCATTTCATCTCCAAGCAGCATGATGACTGGGTGCAGTGGACTGAATTTTCTTACAATAATCATACCAGTGAGTCCACAAGGAAGACACCGTTCTTTATTGTCTATGGCCAACACCCACAAATTCCTCTCCCGGTGCCTGATACGTCCGAGGTACCAGCTGCTGATACTGCTTTTAAGGCACTTTCTGCAGATCTGGCAGCAGACTCGATCCTCCATCCTGCTGGCGGTCGACCGCATGAAACGGAAGGCGGACACAAGGAGAGGAAAACCTCCTCCTCAGTTTCTTCCTGGCACGAAGGTCTGGCTGTTCTCCAGGAATATCCGACTGAGGGTGCCATCTCATATCTACACCGGACTTTCATGATCAATTAGCCCATAGCACCCTGGACTATAAGAAGGGCTCAGCCCCTTCATCCCACGCCTGAGTGTTGTTGTCGTACCCTATGTTTGTCTATGCAAATGGTCTCCTAGTGTTTTCATGTTCCCAGTGTTCCCTGCTCCTGTATCCTGTGCTATCCTGGTCTAGTGTCGTGCTGAGCTGAAGTTGTGCTGTGCTGTATACCACGCCTGTCCTGCTTCACCACACCTGACGTCTACCTGCTGCCTAGTCCCAGCTGAGCCTGCCTTGCTGCTGTCCGAGCTGCCACAGGTACCCCATACGAACTATAGACTGTAACCTGTGCCCTGTTAGCCAGCTGCCATACCGCCAAGGCGGTACAGCCCAGTGGGTCCACGAACCCAACGTGACACTTACAGGAATGTTGTAAATCCCATATTTTCATTGAAACACAATGGTTGGATCGTTTTGAGTTTCCAAATCCAGCGGGCCTCTAATCGCAACAATCTTTTCATGAGGGACCCGCCACTCAAATCCATTTCTACATGTTCAATACCCATTTCTACATGATCAATACCCATAACCCGTAAGGATTTAGAATCGCATCTGTGGTGGAGAAAAAAATGTCTTGGTATTATTTCCAAATGCTTCACTATTCCAGGTTTAGTTCCCCTAGCTGCCTCGATCCCATTAAAATTTTCGCTTGTCTTTACCTTAAGGTCTCTTGTGTTCAGGCCGACATATATCTTGGGGCAAGGACATTGTGCGTAGTAGATCACCCCCTTAGTATTGCAGGTAATAGGTCATGTAATCTTATACTTCACTACACCTGCCGAGTCACAAAATTCATAATTTGTATCAATGTTTGGACAAGCAATACAATTTCCACACGGTCGACAGCTCCATCATGGTTTACCTGCTCCAAAGATTGGTCTTATTACCAGAGCGTTGTAATAGCTATAAACCATTGTGTCGCGCAAATTTTTTACCCGTCTAAAGGCGACAGCTTGTCTCGAGGGCAAGACTTCCGACAAGATAGGATTAGTCTGCAATATAGGCCATTATTTAGATAGGCATTGCATAATTTCCCCCCATCTGTCATGGTAAGTTGTCACATACCTGATTTGTGCAGTGGAAGGTTTTTAAACTGCAGGTTGAAGTAATTGTGATCGTGTAGTTTTACCAGATGTACTAAACGCCCTCCCTATACACTTTTTGCTGTATCTCATGTCCAGAAACCACTGTTTCAAAATAGATGATTGTCTCTAAAAATCTTCCTCAGAGGTACAGGCTCTCTTCATTCTAAGAAATTGTCCTGTAGGGATGGCTCGAATCTCATGCCTTGGGTGCGTGGATGAGGCGTGCAGATACAAATTTACTGCAGTCTCCTTCCTATGGACATCTGTCTGTATGTATCTATTACTATCACACTTGATGAGCACATCCAAAAAATCCATTGCCATGTGCGCATTGACTGGCTGACACTCTGGAGGCGTGCCACCATGGGTAAGCTGCTACTATGCATCTATGACTGTTAAATATGAATCTTTATTGGTAAGATGATTAGACTATCGACATCGGAACTATAGTAAAAAGATGGAAAAATAGAGGACACATTGGTGTCTCGCCATGTGTGGGCATGCCATAACGGGGATGCTAAGACCCTTGTATTTCAAGGCATTGAACACATCAGACCATCAGCAAGAGGTGGAAACATTGAAAAGAAAACCTTGCAGAAAGAAGCGCAATGGATGTTTCGATTACAGAGTATTAATCCGTCTGGGCTGAATGAACAGATATCATACACATGCTTCATCTATTAAACAAAAAAAGAGATCTTGATATCATACAATAATTTTGTCAAAATACAATTTAATTTTTATTTTAATACTTTACAATTTTATTATACATCAATACAAAAATAACCCCCCTCCCAAGTATATACTATAGACATGTAAAAAATTTAAAAGAAAGCCAGATTACCTCAAATATGATGTCATAAATCATGAATGGTAATGACTCCTCATGAAATGCAAATACACCTCAAGTGAAGTGAATACCATATAATTTAGTGGAGCACAATCAACATGGCATTTGAAATCACAGTGCAATAAATTTATATAAACAGCATGTCCCTGCTGGTAATCCTGCTAAAAGCATTCAAGAGAAATAGCACTACAAATGGCACAAAAATGCAACGGAATAACCAATGTTAGCAATTAAGCATACCTGAGGAGGACATATTGAGTGTATAATAGGGCACCTGGACACCGAGCACCTTGACGCGCGTTTCGCAACCTTCGTCAGGAGTACATGCTTCATCTAACCTGTCTCCTCACATGGTTAATTACAGTAGCAGCAGGAAGTAGGAATCTTTCCCTACCAGACCTCTTGACCTATATAGTACCCATAGATGTATTTATACGCAGCACATGGTACCCAACCAAGAATTCCTATTGTACACCAGGTTTAAAGGAATTATATACAATCTTTATAACATACAGAGTGCCTATGTATTTTTCCATCTTTTTACTTCAGTTCCGATGTCGATAGTCTAATCATCTTACCGTTGCTTCAAGAACCAGGGGACCATTGTGGAACTCTAGTCCTAATGGGTTTTAACCTCGGCTTTATTTATCTGTCACTTGGTATTGAGCATAATGCAAACCCAAACCGCCTAGAGCTCCCCAGGGTTACTATGGACACTTCGGTGTCCGGGCGCATTGACTGGCTGACACTCTGGAGGCGTGCCACCATCCGGGACGTCAGCCTATGACGTACTTGATGCGGATTAGTTGGCAGGCCCACCCTTCATTAGTTGGTGGGTGGGGCTTAAGACTTTAAACATCCGGAGTTTCCCCGGCGCGTGTACGGCCAGTGTATTAGTGCCGTGTACACACTGGGAGACTTCAAAAAGCACGTAACAGTGCTCACCGGCTAGATTATCAATTATACCTAAAACGATACTTAATCCCTGATGACGTACCCCACGAACTGGGGGTACTGAAACGCGTAGGATTATATAATTTGTGGCATGGATCGCAGAGAAAGTCTATAATATAAGGACGGATATACGTCCCAACACTTACTGATACCTCTCACATGTCTGACCACTTGCTTGTGCCTGTACGTAGGATATATTGGGCTTAAGAGCCAGTTTTTACCAATTATCATTAATAAAGAATCAGCATTTGAATCGTTCCTTCAGGCTGTAGTAAACTTTAAATCATATGAACGAAACTACTCTAAAATCTAACACAGTGAATACATTTTATTTACTAACTCAGCTAAAGATGAGATGTGATTTACATGCTATACTGAACTCTAGCACTAAAAGGAGAGACAGCGCTCACACAGTGCATAGTTCAGAGACAGGCAGAGCATTCCTGTCTATCTTCTGACATGTCATATAGACATTACAATATAACATATTTGGAGGCCGATTTCACAAAATGAAGACTTGCTTTGCCACAAGTATTTGGTTGGAGATTTGATTTAAAAAAGGGTCAGTAGCCCTACATAGAATCATAGCCTCTTTTTGGGGGAATTTTTTGGGATCTGCAATAATAACTTAACAATAAGTGTGATTCCCCTTGAAAGGGAATCTGTCACCAGACAAGATATATTTAAATTAGGGCATCTGTTAGGGCAATAATACCAGTATACTTTTGTGTGCTATTAGGGTATGTTCACACTATGAGAGGCATTTACGTGTGAAAAGACAGACTGTTAACAGCTGCCTCGTTTCACACGTAAATGCTCCTCCTTGCATTTTGCGAGCCGTCTGAGACGCTCGTAAATCTTGAGCTGTGCTTCATTGAGTTCAATGAAGAACAGCTCAAATTACGTGGCAAAGAAGTGCCCTGCACTTCTTTGCCGAGGCAGTCCATTTACGCGTCGTCGATTTGACAGCTGTCAAACGACAACGCGTAAATTACAGGTCGTCTGCACAATACGTCGGCAAACCCATTCAAATGAATGGGCAGATGTTTGCCGACGTATTGTAGTCCTATTTTCAGGCGTAAAACGAGGCGTATTATGCCTCGTTTTACGCCTGAAAATAGGTCGTGTGAACCCAGCCTTACTCTCTGTATGGATGCAGTCACACATGGTGTATTTGCATTATATTTTTGCAGAATAAAAATGTGCTGTGGAAAACTGTAAAGTCTCCTATGGGAATAATATTTCCATAGGCATATATTGTAAAGTTTTCTGCAGTGTATTTTTACGCTGCAGAAATACATGGCAAATATGCCATATATGACTGCACCCCGAGGGTCATTTCACACGTTGCGTAAATACTGCAGTTCTTTCCGCAACGGAATCAGTTGCAGAAAATCCGCAGCAAATACAGTAGCAGCAAAGTGGATGAGATAAAACAAATCTCATCCACACGCTGCGTAAATACTGAACTGAAAAAAACGCTCAGAAATTGACCTGTGGTGCGTTATTTTATTCAACAGCTTGTCAATTGTATTTGTGTAAACACTGCTTATTTGTTGCAGGCTTTCCCCATTGAATTCAATGGGGAGGTAAATCCCGCAACAAATAGCAATTGTTGTGTATTTTTGCAGCGGGTTTGCAGCGATTCTGCCACAAGAAACGTAACTAAAAAAATGAATAAATCACATACTTACCATACTGTGTACCTCCCTCCAGCGCGGCCTCCTGGAATGACATTTCATCCCATGTGTCCGCTGCAGCTAATAACAAGCTGTAGCGGCAGTCACATGGGATGAAACATCATCCCAGGAGGCCGGCCCTGATGACGTCAGAGGGTCGGCCTCCTGGGATGACGATTCATACCATGTGACCGCCCCTGCAGCCAATCACAGGCTTCAGCGGTCTCCTGCGATGTAACGTCATCCCGGGAGGCTGGCCTACTAGCAGGCCGTCTAAGTGCTGCAGTTTTCCGCAACGGACATTCCGGGCGAAAAACTGCACCACAGTGCACAGACTGGATACGCTGCGTGCTATTATGCAGCATATCTGCCCCTTGTGAGCACATCCTAGGAGAATGGGATTACATGTCCAGATTAAAAACTCTTTTAAAGAAAATGATCCCTTTTCACAACAGGGTGGAAATAAAATGATAGCCACAGGCCCTCTACAGCAATAGCTGTTGGCCCTATTGACAGTGATAGCGCCAGCTACATTCCCCACCATACACAGTGACTGACAGCCCCAATATACAATGTCCTCCACATGCCCCTCATAACTACCTGTCACATGCACCGCTTAAGTGCCTGGGATGAAATCCCGTAAGTGTGCACACATTTATATTGCTGCCATATGCCACCATAATTGCTCGCCACATATCCTGATAGATGCCAATATTATGGCTATATAATCATTGTTATTTTACCTAGCATAACAGCAATCCTCTGCACAAAGGAAGCATTGATCAGCAGGGTTAACACTGTGATTAGTGAGACCTGTAGCAGAATCTGAAAAAAAAATGTAAACAAAGTTTCGATTTATAAAGTAAAAAAGTTTCTCCGTCTAAAATAAAAATTCATTTACCAAGATCCGGACCATTTTTGGACCATTTTTTTTAATGGTGGGTCTCTTCCACGGCCCAGGTTAAAACTGAGAGGGAATGTAAAAGAAACACAGACAGCTCTAAGGCCCCGTGCACACTACCGTAAAATCGCCCATAATTATAGGCCCATTCATTACTATGTCCGACGGACACCTTCCCGAAATGTCTACAGGAGGGTGTCCATGCCGTAGAAACCGGACGAAAAAAATAGGACATGTGCTATTTTTTAATTTTACGGGACGTGCTCCTACGCTTTATAATGGGAGCACAGCGCATAAAAACGTCCGGCTGTCGGAGGCAGTACACGGCCGGCCGTGCCCGTAATTACGGGTTGTAATTACGGGCACGGTCGTGTGCATGCAACCTTAGCCAGAAATGCAACCTCTACCACAAAGAGATGAAATGGTTTGTTACCTGGATTGAACACCTGCCAATAATAATTTTAAATGTAAACCTAATTTAAATGTAAAGCGTGCTGTAATGATGGGGGTATGGAAACAGATAAGTGAGCCCTAATCTACCCGCCACTCAGTCCCTGCCTACTTGCAACGACCCGCCCTAGGCGACGGGGTACAACTGGGCGACGGTCCCTACGCTCATGAAGTGCACGACAGACAAACAGACAAGGGTACACAGAAGCTAAGGGAAATGGGGCAGTTGCCCACGGCAACACCGTGAACAACAAGAGTGGTGAACGAGCCGAGTCAAAGCAGGAGTGTACGAGCTACCAAACGCAGAGCAGGAGAGTAGTCAGTAAGCCAGGATCATATGAAGCAGGGTCAAATAGTACAGAAGCTGCAGCAGGGCTAGGAAACCAAACAGAAGAATCACAAGCAAGGAGGAACAGGAAAGGCAGGTATAAATAGACAGAGGGCGGGAGCTAGCTCCGTCTGGCCAGGCTGTGATAGGCTCTCCCACTCCTAAGCCTGCGATCCTGAGTAGTGGAAGATGGAGTCAGTCTCACAGACATAGAAGCAGGTGCAGACTGATTACCTATGGGCGTATACACAGAAGCTGTGCCTGGCAAATCCTTAACAGTACCCCCCCTTTTATGAGGGGCCACCGGACCCTTACTAGATGGACCTGGTTTATTGGGGAAACGAAGGTGGAACCTCCTGACCAATACCCCAGCGTGAAACATCCCGGGCGGGTACCCAAGTCCTCTCCTCAGGCCCGTATCCTCTCCAATGGACCAGGTACTGGAGGGAGCCTTGGACCATTTTGCTGTCCACAATCTTGGCCACCTCGAATTCTACCCCTTCAGGGGTGAGAACGGGGACAGGAGGTTTCCTCGAGGGAGCCAAGGACGGGGAGCAGCGTTTAAGAAGGGAGGCTTGAAACACGTCGTGTACTCGAAAAGATGGGGGCAACTCCAGTCGGAAGGAGACAGGATTGAGGACTTCAATGACCTTGTACGGCCCTATAAACCGGGGAGCAAACTTCTTGGACAGGACTTTAAGGCGCAAGTTCTTAGACGATAGCCACATCAGATCCCCGACCATAAACAAGGGGTTAGCAGAACGTCTTCTATCTGCCTGAGTTTTTTGTATGCTCTGGGAGGCCTCTAGGTTCTTCTGAACCTGGGCCCAGACTGTGCACAGTTCCCGATGAACGACCTCTACCTCGGGATTGTTGGAACTACCAGGTGAAACGGAGGAGAACCGTGGATTAAACCCAAAATTACAGAAAAAGGGGGAAACCCCTGACGAGTTACTGACCCGGTTATTAAGGGAAAATTCGGCGAGGGGAATGAATGAGAACCAATCATATTGACATTCAGAGATAAAACACCTTAAATATTCTTCTAGAGACTGATTAGTCCTCTCAGTTTGGCCATTAGTTTCAGGATGGAAGGCAGAGGAGAAGGACAGATCAATCTCCAACTTTTTACAGAAGGCTCTCCAAAACAAAGAAACAAATTGTACCCCTCTGTCAGAAACAATATTGACAGAGACCCCATGGAGACGCAGGATGTGTTTGACAAACAAGGTAGCTAACGTCTTAGCATTTGGTAGTTTCTTGAGGGGCACAAAGTGGCACATCTTACTGAAGCGGTCTACTACAACCCACACCACCGACTTGCCTTGAGATGGAGGCAAATCGGTGATAAAATCCATGGAGATATGGGTCCAAGGTCTCTGGGGAATGGGCAAAGAACATAGTAAGCCCGATGGTCGGGACCTGGGAGTCTTGGACCTAGCACAAACCTCACAAGCGGCGACGTAGGCCTTAACGTCTTTAGGCAACCCAGGCCACCAATAGTTTCTGGCAATGAGGTGCTTGGTACCCAGGATGCCTGGATGACCAGATAGTGCGGAGTCATGATTTTCCCTAAGTACCCTTAGCCGGAATTGCAGGGGAACAAACAGCTTGTTCTCAGGAAGGTTCCCGGTAGCTGAACCTTGATCAGCAGCAATATCAGAGACTAAATCAGAATCAATAGAGGAAATGATTATACCTGGAGGCAAAATACAAGCAGGATCTTCCTCCGAAGGAGGGCTGGCCATGAAACTACGCGACAGTGCATCAGCCTTAATATTTTTAGACCCAGCCCTATAGGTAACCAAAAAGTTGAATCTGGTAAAAAATAACGCCCATCGAGCTTGTCTCGGGTTTAGCCTCCGGGCAGATTCTAGGAAAACCAGATTCTTGTGGTCGGTAAGGACCGTTACCTGGTGCCTAGCCCCCTCCAGGAAGTGGCGCCACTCTTCAAATGCCCATTTAATGGCTAAGAGTTCGCGGTTGCCAATATCATAGTTACTCTCAGTGGGCGAAAAATTCCTGGAGAAGTAGGCACAGGGACGGAGATGGGTGAGGGGACTGGTACCCTGGGACAAGACAGCCCCCACTCCCACCTCGGACGCGTCAACCTCCACGATAAATGGCTCCATTTGGTTGGGCTGAACCAGCACCGGGGCCGAGATAATGCACTTCTTAAGGACCTCAAAAGCCTGGACAGCCTCAGGAGGCCAGTGGAGGAGATCAGCACCTTTGCGAGTGAGGTCCGTAAGAGGCTTAGCGATGACCGAGAAGTTAGCAATAAATCTCCTGTAATAATTAGTGAACCCCAAGAAGCACTGTAACGCCTTCAGGGAGGCAGGTTGGTTCCATTCCGCCACAGCCTGGACCTTGGCGGGGCCCATGCGGAATTCATGAGGAGTGAGGATTTGACCCAAAAATGGTATCTCCTGCACCCCAAACACACATTTTTCGGTCGTCGCAAACAGTTTGTTTTCCCGAAGGACTTGGAGCACCTTCCTGACATGCTCAATGTGGGAGGACCAGTCCTTGGAAAACACAAGTATGTCATCAAGGTACACTACAAGAAATACCCCCAGGTAATCTCTTAAAATCTCATTTATGAAATTCTGGAAGACCGCGGGAGCATTACACAACCCAAAGGGCATGACGAGGTATTCGAAATGACCTTCGGACGTGTTAAACGCAGTCTTCCACTCATCCCCCTCTTTGATGCGGATAAGGTTATACGCCCCCCGTAGATCAAACTTAGAGAACCATTGGGCCCCCTGAACCTGATTAAAGAGATCAGGAATCAAAGGAAGGGGATACTGGTTCCTTACAGTGACCTTATTCAAGTTACGGTAGTCAATGCATGGCCTAAGACCACCATCCTTCTTCCCTACGAAGAAGAAGCCAGCACCTACCGGAGAAGTAGAGGGGTGAATGTAACCCTTGGCCAGGCATTCCTGGATATACTCTCTCATGGCTTCACGTTCGGGACAAGAAAGATTAAATATCCTACCCTTAGGGAGCTTAGCTCCTGGTACCAAATCAATGGCGCAATCGTATTCTCTATGAGGAGGTAACACCTCGGAGGCCTCCTTAGAGAAAACATCAGCGAAGTCCTGAACAAACTCAGGTAGCGTGTTCACCTCCTCAGGGGGAGAAATAGAATTAACAGAAAAACATGACGTCAAGCATTCATTACCCCATTTGGTAAGCTCCCCAGTATTCCAGTCAAACGTGGGATTATGCAACTGCAACCAGGGAAGGCCTAAAACCAAATCGGACGATAATCCCTGCATCAACAGTACAGAGCACTGCTCCAAATGCATGGAGCCAACAAGGAGTTCAAAAACAGGGGTATGCTGTGTAAAATAACCATTAGCAAGAGGAGTGGAGTCGATACCCACTACCGGGACAGGTTTAGGCAAATCAAACAAAGGCATAGCTAGAGACATAGCAAATTCCACAGACATGATATTAGCAGAAGACCCTGAATCTACGAAGGCACTGCCGGTAGCAGACCTACCACCAAAAGAGACCTGAAAGGGAAGCAAGATTTTATTACGTTTCATATTTATGGGAAATACCTGTGCGCCCAAGTGGCCTCCCCGATGATCACTTAGGCGCGGAAGTTTTCCGGCTGCTTATTCTTACGCCTAGGACAGGTGTTCACTTGATGCTTGTCATCCCCACAATAGAAGCAGAGACCATTCTTCCTGCGGAACTCTCTACGTTGTCGGGGGGACACGGAGGCCCCGAGTTCCATAGGTACCTCCGAGTCTTCCGTGGAAGAGCGAAGCAACGGAACCTCGGGAGGCATCATGGGGGAGTCAGAGGGGAAAACACAAAAATGTTCAAGTTGTCGTTCCCTGAGACGTCGGTCAAGTCGTACCGCTAAAGCCATAACCTGGTCTAGGGAGTCAGAAGAGGGATAACTAACTAGCAGGTCTTTCAGGGCGTTCGACAGACCCAACCTAAACTGGCACCTTAAGGCAGGGTCATTCCACCGAGAAGCTACGCACCACTTCCTAAAGTCAGAACAATACTCCTCCACAGGTCTCTTACCCTGACGTAAGGTCACCAGCTGACTCTCGGCAAAGGCAGTCCTGTCAGTCTCGTCATAAATGAGTCCGAGAGCAGAAAAGAAAAGATCAACGGAGGAAAGTTCAGGGGCGTCAGGGGCCAAGGAGAAGGCCCAATCTTGGGGCCCTTCCTGGAGCTTGGACATAATTATACCCACCCGCTGGCTCTCAGAACTTGAGGAGTGGGGCTTTAAGCGAAAATAGAGCCTACAACTCTCCCGAAAGGAGAAAAAAGTCTTCCGGTCCCCTGAGAACCGGTCAGGCAACTTTAGGTGGGGTTCAAGAGGTGAGGTGAGGGGCACTACCATGGTAGCATCAGGCTGGTTGACCCTCTGAGCCAGGGCCTGGACCTGTAGGGAGAGACCCTGCATTTGCTGAGCTAGGGTCTCAAGGGGGTCCATAGTAGTTTGAGGGACCAGGGTAGACTAGGTAAAGGGCTTGTGATTATGTAACGATGGGGGTAGGGAAACAGACAAGTGAGCCCTAATCTACCCGCCACTCAGTCACTGCCTACTTGCAACGACCCGCCCTAGGCGACGGGGTACAACTGGGCGACGGTCCCTACGCTCAATAAGTGCACGACAGACAAACAGACAAGGGTACACAGAAGCTAAGGGAAATGGGGCAGTTGCCCACGGCAACACCGTGAACAACAAGAGTGGTGAACGAGCCGAGTCAAACCAGGAGTGTACGAGGTACGAAACGCAGAGCAAGAGAGTAGTCAGTAAGCCAGTGTCATATGAAGCAGGGTCAAATAGTACAGAAGCTGCAGCAGGGCTAGGAAACCAAACAGAAGAATCACAAGCAAGGAGGAACAGGAAAGGCCGGTATAAATAGACAGAGGGCGGGAGCTTGCTCTGTGTGGCCAGGCTGTGATAGGCTCTCCCACTCCTAAGCCTGCCATCCTGAGTGGTGGAAGATGGAGTCAGTCTCACAGACATAGAAGCAGGTGCAGACTGATTACCTATGGGCGTATACACAGAAGCTGTGCCTGGCAGATCCTTAACACGTGCCATGCACATTCGTTAAAGTTGGACAAATCCAGGGTTGACCAACAAATGGGTATTGGGGTATCTATTTACTGTATGCGTACCAAACTGTGGTGCAGTTTTTCGAATGTCCACTGCGGCACTGCAGCACTTAGCCGGCCTGCTAGTAGGGCGGCCTCCTGGGATGACGTTTCACCCCAGGAGACTGCTGCAGCCTGTGATTGGCTGCAGCGGCGGTCACAATGAATGAAGCGTCATCCTAGGAGGCCGGCCCTCTGACGTCATCCAGGCCGGCCTCCTGCAATTTGTTTCATTCCATGTGACCGCCGCTACAGCCTGTGATTAGCTGCAGCGGTCACATGGGATAAAATGTCATCCCAGGAGGAAGTGCTGGAGGGAGGAACACACTTCTGGGTAAGTATAAGATTTATTTATTTTTTTGAGTTACGTTTTTTGTGGCATAATGGCTGCGAACCCGCCGCATAAAACGCAAAACAACTGCTATTTGTTGTGGGACTTACCTCTCATTGAATTCAATGGGGAAAACCCGCAACAAATAAACAGCGTTTCCGCAAGCACAATTGAAATGCTGAAAAATATAATTTTGCCCCGCAGGTTATTTTCTGACCGTTTTTTTCCGCTTAGTATTTACACAGCTTGTGGATGAGATTTGTTTTTATCTCATTTACTTTGCTGCTAATTTTCTGCAACAAATTAGGTTTCAGAAAAACCATCGTATTTACGCAACATGCAAACTGACCACAACTGTGGTCACCGGTATTCATTCTGTGCATTGCACAGGTAAAGGCAGACTGGCTTCCACAGGCAGGGAAGATAGGAAGAAAACTTAGATAAAAATGGAAGTATGTCACATAGGATTCTTTGTACTATTGGCAAAAACTCATCTTTCATAGCATAGCTTTACATAGTAATCTATTATTCATCAGAAAATGGTCTTGTAAGATTCACCTTGCTTTTGTCGTCTTCTGTTCCAAGTTCTTTAGACTGGAATGCAATTAATGCCATTTGCAATGTGAATGTACCTCGTAATCCACTCCAGATGATTAATGTTCCCCATCTCCAATTAAAGCCATAGCCCATCTGAGATAAAATAGGACTTAATGCAAATACCATAATAAACCTTTTAAAAAAAACAATACAAAATAATAGTTACTTTTCAGTAAGAGCTATATACCTGGATGTAAATCTAATTGGGATAGTAGATTTTCTAAGAAATATGAACCTTAGCTGGTCCGAAAAAACACTTTCAATCATATATTGTCTGCGTCTTCTGTACTAAATAGAATAGTTGTTGTTGTCTGCTGTTTTGTGGCGCCCCAGGCAATGTTCTCGCTCAATCTTAAAGTGCAGCAAACCTAGACTAGCGTTGTAACCACAAAATTGCTCAAAGGTACTGGAAAATATGACACTGTGGGCCACACATTTAAGACACTTGCTGTTATATTGTTACGTCTATTACATATGGCGGCATAAATTGTGGTCATCAAAATGGTTTCTAATTGTATTGTCACCTTTTTATCCAGTTGTCACATTAAGCTGATCATTTAAAAACTAGGTTTGTCAGGTAATTCATCCTCCAACTATTCTGAGTTTGAATAGAGACGTGTTGTATGTTCTCAGCAGTGTAGTGAATGCTATAGTGTCCTGTCTTGTGTGTTAAATATCTAGAATTAGTAATGTTTTAGTATCAATTAATAAAAAAAACGTACCTTATAACATTTAGTCCAATGTAAAGAACGACAACATAAAATATATCTGTAGCCATTGTATGTTCAAAAGTTTTGGTAGCTATCACAACACCAACAAATAAGAAAATTAATGTGTTTGCCAAAAATGTTAGAATTTCCCAAAATCTATGGAAAGGAAACACAATAAATTCAGTATTACACAATCGTTGTCATTTACATGTAATCCCCATCAATGTTCCCATGTAGAGAAATAAAAATAAGTGTCAAATTATCGTATTTACAACCTCAGCTTTACCGAGTTGTAAAATGAAACTCATGGAAGTATAAAGGGGCACTACTCTACATAGTTACATAGGTTGAAAAAAAAAATAAGTCCATCAGGTTTAACCTTTCTCAATAAATTACCCATAATTCATTGCTTGATTAATTATAAACCTCAATGTCATTCGTAAATAAATAGACATCTAGGCTTTTTTAACCCCTTAATGACCGGGCCTGAAAAGACCTTAATGACCAAGCCAGATTTGTTAAATCTGGTATGTCTGACTTTATCAGAGAATAACTGTGCGAAAGTTTTGAATATCCAAGTAATTCTGACATTGTTTTTTCGTCACATGTTGTACTTTATTTTAGTGGTAAAAGTAGACTGATACGATTTGCGGAAATTAATGAAAAAATAGAAAAATTGAAGAAATTTTATAAAAATTATCATTTTTCCCTATTTTTAACTGCAATATGTCACATATGTACATACATACTGTACAATTTTTTTTATTAAATATATATTTCCATCTCTTTACTCTATTTTGGCAGCACTTTTGAAAAAAAATTTTTTTTTTTTGAGCAATTTAGAAGACTTACAAGTTTAGTAATGATTTTATAAATTTTGAAGTACATTTTGTTTTCCTGCACCAAGCCAGGTTTTCAGAGGCTCATAGGTGTCAGAATGGTGGAAACCCCCACAAGTGACACCATTTTGAAAACTACACCCCTTAAGGTATTTATTAAGGGGTGTTGTAAGTATTTTGACCCCACAGTTTTTTTGTAAGAATTCATGCAAAGCAGGCGTAAAAACATATAATTTCACTTTTTTCATAAAATTATCACTTTGAAGACCGATTTCTTTGTAAAGTGACCATCAGAATGAAGAAAAGCACCCCAAAATCTATCACCCTGTTTTTCCTGTTTTCAAAAATGCCCACATTGTGACCCTAATGCATTGCCTGGACACACGGCAGGGCCCGAAAGGAAGGGAGCAACCGGAGGCATTCAGGTCTCATTTTTGCTTGAAAATGGTTTAGGCCCCACTGTACATTTGGAGAGGTTTTGAACTACCAGAACGATAGAAACTCTCCATAATCGACCCCATTTAGAAAACTAGACCCCTTAAGGTATTTATCTAGGGGTGTAGTGAGTATTTTGACCCCACAGTTTTTTGCTAAATTTAATGTATAGCAGGTGAAATAAAAAAAACAACCACTTTTTATATAAAAGTATCACTTTGAAGACAGATTTCTTTGTAAAGCGACCATGAGAATGAAGAAACACCCCCCAAAATCTATCACCGTGTTTCTCCCGTTTTCAAAAATGCCCCCATTGTGACCCTAATGCGTTGCCTGGACACACGGCAGGGCCCGAAAGGGAGGTAGCACCCGAAGACTTTCAGGACACACATTTTGCTTGAAAATGTTTCAGGTCCCATTACACATTTATAGAGGCACTGAGCTGCCAAAAAGATAGAAACTCCCCATAAATGACCCCATTTTGAAAACTAGACCGCTTAAGGTATTCATCTAGGTGTGTACTAAGTCTTTTGACCCCACAGTTTTCGCAGGAATTAATGCAAAGCAGGTGGAAGAAAATTTTATTTCACTTTTTTTCACAAATGTGTCATTTTAAGGTCAGATTTCTTGTACAGAGGACATGAGAATAAGGAAATGCACCAGAAAATGTATCACCCTGTTTCTCCTGTGTTCAAAAATATCCCCATTGGGGCCCTAATGTGTTTCCTGGACACACGGCAGGACCCAAAATGAAGGGAGCACCCGGAGGCTTTCAGGACACACATTTTGCTTTGAAAATGGGAGGATTCTACTTTTCTAGATTGAGAAATATATGTCCCTAACAGTTTCTACACCCTATGACTATGTCGTGCTAAGAAAGCAGCTGTCCTGAAATCATGTCAGTCCATAGACATTATGTATATCAACCCGCTCTGATATATAGTAAGTTAGAGTGGGCAAATGTATTAAACTGTTGGCGGGAAAAGGCAATATATCCAAAAAAAGGAGGAAGAATGTATCCAGCTATGTGGAAAACTAGAGCATGTTCACAGGATGAAAGAAAATTTGTAGGGCTGTAATGACTTTATTATTCAAAGTGACTGGTCATACAACGTCTCTTTAGCTCCATCAATCCCTATATAAGGGACGAATGTGCCAAGTGACGCGGTACACCATAACAAGCCCCTGCCCGGCAAGGTAGGAACCGCCATGTGCACAAAACAACCAATCACGTGTAGAATATATAAAGGGGCAGTGTCCCACACCGTATGTATAGATACAGTAAAGGACCACTACTCCCCAAATTAATGTCGCTATTTCTAGAAGTATTGTCAGGTGTAAGAGGTCCACCAAAAACCCGAACAAAACTGTAATAAAGCCCATAGTGTATTGATAAGGACAAAACAGGGACTTATGCATAGACCAGGGTTGGAAGGACAAGCGGAACAATAATATCGAGACTCACTTCGCTGTCCTCGTTTGCTGCAGACCCGAAACCGATTTTTGGTTAGATGTTGAAGGGATGGGGTGTAAAAAATGTTTTTCAACAAGTCGGTGTACATCCTCTGACTCATGGACTACTCTCTGGTCTGCAGATTGAAATAGGAGATCTTCAATCACTTTCTCCTGAAATTCAAAGAATGTCGCCCTGCCCGCTGATTTTTTGTACAGGACAAATGCGTTCTGCATCGCAACCTGAATTTGTTATAGCCGATGACACACACAGGCTTTTGTCTATCTGCAGAGGCCCCACGTTCTCTAATAGTTGCTGTTGCACTTGAATGGACAGTGCTGATCATGTAGACGTCCTTGCGGTCACAAAATTTTAAAGCCAGCATCTTCTCAATTTGAAAAGTGCATGACTCCCCCTTTCGTAGTTTTTTATCCACAAGTTGACGTGGGAAACCTTTGCGATTCCTGCGTATTGTGCCACAGGCTCCGGTATTGGCACAATGAAGGGCGCTAAACAATGGCACACTGGTATAAAAACTGTCCGTGTATACATGATACCCCTTGTGTAGGAAAGGGCCAATTAAATCCCACACAATCTTTCCAGTGGTACCAATATTTGGAGGGCACCCTGGTGGATTGAATTCACTGTCTTTACCCTCGTAGATCTTAAATGCACATGTGTAGCCAGTAGTGCTTTCACATAACTTGTAGATCTTTACCCCGTATTTTGCACTTTTTGAGGGTATGAATTGACGGAATGAGAGACGCCCTTTGAAATTTGTGGGATTCCACAACCTGGCATTAGGTGACGAAGGCTTATTGGCAATGTACTGCCTGGCATACAAATTTGTTTCCTGCATAAAATGTTCCACAACTTGGTCCGTAATAAAAATATTAAAATAATTTAGTGGTGAAAAATTACTGACATTGGGACTTATGCCAGGAGTAGCAATAAAGTCATTTATGGTGGGAGAAAATAAACTCGTGGGTTCCCACACTAAATCGGTTTGGTGGGGTTGTGCAATTTCAGGGGCTGCACTTTGAACGGACGTTGTGGCAACTGCGCCGTCTCCCATATCACTGGTGCTGGGTCTCATATCCGTAGAATCCCTTGAAGCGACACTTTCGCTGTCGCTTTCAAGTAAGGCTGGGTTCACACGACCTATTTTCAGACGTAAACGAGGCGTATTATGCCTCGTTTTACGTCTGAATATAGGGCTACAATACGTCGGCAAACATCTGCCCATTCATTTGAATGGGTTTGCCGACGTACTGTGCAAACAACCTGTCATTTACGCGTCGTCGTTTGACAGCTGTCAAACGACGACACGTAAAAATACAGCCTCGTCAAAAGAAGTGCAGGACACTTCTTTGGACGTTTTTGGAGCCGTTTTCTCATAGACTCCAATGAAAACAGCTCCAAAAACGGACGTAAAAAACGCAGCGAAAACGCAGCGAAAACCGTGAGTTGCTCAAAAAACGTCTGAAAATCAGGGTCTGTTTTCCCTTGAAAACAGCTCCGTATTTTCAGACGTTTTTGGTCACTACGTGTGCACATAACCTAAAAGCTCAACTTCAGATGCAGAATCCGTATCTGAGCATAGCATCTGATAGGCTTCCTCAACGCTGTATCTTCTGGCAGCCATAATGAATATACAGTCTAAACCGCAAATAATAAATGGAACTAGCGGTTTCAAATTTTTTTTTATCAACTAAGGCCTCATGCACACGACCGTAAAAACACCCGTTATTGCGGGTCGTAATTACGACCTGCAATAACGGGCTCATAGACTTCTGTTACCCACGGGTACCTATTTTTCTATTTTACGGGCCGTGCTGCTATACTTTATAATGACAGCACGGCTCGCAAAAGCGGCCGGCTGCCCGCGGCCGGCCGTGCCCGCCCATGCTCGTAATTACGAGTCGCTGTAGACTGAGTACCTGCACCGCCTGACGTCAAAAGACGGTGGGCGGTCGTTAAGGCTTTAAATGCTGACATAGTATCTGCCATCACTACCTCTTGGGGAAGGGCATTACATAGCTTGACCACTCTAACTGTAAAGAACCATTTTCTATATTGATGTCTGAAACTTTTTTCTTCCACATGCAATGTGTAGCATCCATGGCCACAGACAGTCGGGATTACTCACCCCCCAGGGGACGCAGCCATGAATCTGTGAGTCCTGGCTTGCATCTCCTTCCTAGGAGAAGCCAGAGCTCACTTCCGCTCCGGTCCACTGTGTGCGAAGGGTGTGCACGCTCGCGCATGGCCTTAAAGGGCCAGTACACACACATGTGTAAAATCTGTAATTAGCCCATGATCACCCTGGACTATAAAAAGGGCTCTGCCCTTTTACTCATTGCCTGAGTGTTGTTAGTTAATCCCATGTCAGTATTGCAAATGGTCCCTTAGTGTTATCCTGTTCCTGTTGTTTCCTGTGCCCTGCATCCTGTGCTGTGTCCTTGTTCCTGAGCCTGTTAGTGTTGGAGTCGTCTCCTACTTCACCAGTGTCATCCGCCACATCCAGTGTCATCCACCACGTACACAGTGTCCTCTACCACATCCAGTGTTATCTGCCACGTCTGGCGCAACCTGCTGCAACAACCTCCATCCCTGCTGAAGCCTCGGCCACTTTCTGGACTATTTCAGGTACCCCTGTGCTACGAACTGGTATAGACACTTGCATAGACTGTGACTAGGCCAGCTGCCTCTCCGCTACGGCAAAGCGACCGAGTGGGTCCATATACCCTGCGATTGTGACACAATGGGTGTCCCCTTGTCCTTTGTAGAGTCCTTGGAAGGAACAGATCATGTGCTAGTTCTCCATATTGACTACACATATACATATTAATTAGATCACCTCCAAGACGTCTTTTTTCCAATCTGAACAAGCCCAATTTTTCTAGCCTTTCATTTTAAGCAACACCTCTCATCCCATTTAATAATATAGTTGCCCTTGCTTTGAACCCTCTACAGTTCTCCTAAGTCTTTTTTACAATGTTGTGCCCAAAACTGAATTCCATATTCTAGATGCGGCCTTACAAGGGATTTATAGAGAGGTAATATTACATTTGAATCACCGGTTTTTGTCTCTCTTTTTATACACCCTAAAATCCTATTTGCTTTTGCAGCTGCTGCTTGACATTGAGTGCTGCTGCTTAGCTTATTTGTTACCAGACTACCCAGGTCCTTCTCTTGTTCCGTTATCCACAGTTTTATTCCATTTAATGTTTGAATTAATGCTATTCTTGCGTCCTAAGTGCATTACTTTACATTAATCAACATTATATTTTAATTGCCATGTTTTTGCCCATGCTGCCAGCTTATCTAGCGCTTTCTGTAATATTTTAAAGTCAAGCTGAGTTTTAAGTATCCTACAAAGTTTTGTATCGTCAGCAAAAACTGACACCTTGCTATCAATCCCATCCACAAGATCATTAATAAAGAGATTAAAAAGAATTGGGCCTAACACCAATCCTTGTGGTACTAAGATGCTGACTTCAAACCATTTTGAGTGAGTTCCATTTATAACAACTCTTTGTTTTCTGTCCCTTAACCAATTCTTTACCCACTTGCATACACGTTCCCCCAGTCCCTGTGTCTGTAGCTTCAGAACAAGACTGTTTTGTGGAACAGTATCAAATGCTTTTGCAAAATCCAAATAAATCACATCAGCATGACTATTTTTTTTTATGAATCCATGCTGGTTCTCAATTATTAGACTTTTCTTTGCTATATGCTTTTGTAGTTCATCTCTTACAATTCCCCTTAAATACTTTACATACCACAGATGTCAAACTTACTGGACGGTAGTTACTCGGTTCCATGTTTTAACCCTTCTTAAATATTGGTACAACATCAGCCGTCCTCCAATCAGGTGGCACTGATCCTGTTACAATAGAGTCTAATACCTCGGTATGAATCCTAAAGAAAAAAATTGTGGCCGGGATTCCGGCATCTTAAAGCCCCTAACATATGGATAATGATGTCAGGGGCTTCTCCAGGAGAGGAATCCCCGGCCAGAGCGTTGCCGACTCTCTGGCCAGGGATTCCGTTCTTGGAGAAGCACCTGACATCACTGTCCATATATGGCTAGTGATGTCAGGAGCTCCCTCCAGGTGCGGAATCCATGGTCAGAGTGTTGCCAACGCTCAGTAGCCAGAGCATCGGCAACACTCTGGCCGGGGATTCCGCTCTTGGAGGTGTCCCAGACGTCACTATCCATATATGGACAGTGGCGTCACATCAGGGGCTCTCTCCCGGAGCTGAATCCCCGGCCAGAGCGTTACCGACGCTCTGTCTGCTGATTCTGCTCCTGGAGTAGCCCCAGACGTCACTATCTATATATGGAAAGTGACGTCAGGAGCTACTCCTGGAACGGAATCCCCGGCCAGAGCATCAGCAACATTCTGGCTGGGGATTCCGTTCCAGGAGTAGCTCCTGACGTCACTTTCCATATATGTATAGTGATGTCAGGGGTTCCTCCACGTGCGGGAGCCCCAATAGCGCCATCTACAGGGGGGTAGCGCTGTCTACAGGGGGGTGGCGTGGCACTATCTACATGCGCACTGGGGCACCATATGAGCACTATCGACAAGGGACTCTGTGGTGCTATCTACATAGGCACTAAGACACTTTTTATGTGGGCACTAACACTTTATATGTGGGCAATTTGGCACTATGTGGGCAGTGTGGCACTATCTACAGTGGGAACTGTGGCACTATCTACAGCGGCATTGTGCCACTACAGGGTATTATACCGTATGGTGGCAGCTAAGGAGGCATTACACTATATGGGGCATTATACTGTATAGGGGCATCTGTATGGAAATCATACTGTATGGGGGCTTCTGTGTGGGCATTGTACTGTATGGAGGCAGCTAAGGGGGCATTAAACTGTATGGGGGTAGCTATCGAGGCATTATGCTGTATGGGGCATTATACTGTATGGGGGCATCTGTTTGCACATTATACTGTATGGAAGCATCTGTTTTGGCTTTATACTGTATAGGTGCATCTAAGGGGCATTATACTGTATGGGGGCAGCTATGGGGGCATTATACTCTGTGGGGGCAGCTATTTGGCATTATACCGTGTGGGAGGCACTATGGGGTATTATCTGTGTGAGAGGCAGCTATAGTGGCATTACACTGTGTTTGGGTTCTATGTGGGCATTGTACGGTGGGGAGGCATCATGGGAGCATGATACTGTGTGGACTACGCCGGGTGTGTATGGGCGAGATTGGGCGGGGTTAGAGGCGTGGCTTGAAAGAAAAAAATTGTCCCACTTTGCGATTCTTGAAAGTTGGGAGGTATGTGGAACTTCTACGTTAACAATGAAGCCCACCAATAAATGAAAAACCAGAGGTGACAAAACACATTTTTTAGCATCATGCCAGGAATACAAGAGACAGACCACTGTTCTAGATAGTGGCACAAATAATGCCACATATTGACAGCTCAGTAATGTTTTGAATATGAGTAGGTTCTCAGTGACCACTCTGTTGTTGACATTATGGCTAATCCTTACTTAGGCTGGTACTATATAGTGAAACACAACATAATATGAGATTTTATTGGTTGGATTACAGTCATTCACATACGTGTCATGTTTTATCTATTTCATGTGTTACTTATCTATTAAATACACCTGAATAGCAGGACCTCAGAATCTGGACTATATGAGCTTTTGTCCAAAAGAAGTCCAAAACAGGTTACAGCAATAATGCCGGACATTCCAAACCACTCAGCTATAGAAAGAAAAAAGAAAAAGAAAATGTTAAAAACACATAGGGGCAGCTGTATTAATACTGTCGTAATAGTAGACAGGATAAAACCAAACCAGACAGGTGGAAAGGGAACCAGAATGGCGCACACAGAATGTTGAAATTGTCACAATTTGCTAGACATATAATATTATAATAATAGACACTAATTCCTTCATTAGGCAACATTATAACGGGCGTACTTTACATC